>NW_015160296.1:597-74627 GCF_001447785.1 Gekko japonicus
GGTTTCCCCTTCCGCCCCCAGTATCAGAGGCAACCCCATCCAGCTTTCTTTTTTAGGCATAGAAGAATATAGAATTATAGAGACCGAACGTACAAAACAGAAGTTAGAAGAGTGAATGGGTAACAAACAGGGCTATTTTGGGGCAGAAACGCACAGGAACGGAGTTCCGGCTGGCTTCCAAGTTGGCCACGCCTACAGCCTCCCCCCCTCGGGGTCCCCAGGTGCCTCACAAGCTGTGGGGCGCCTGGGGAAGTCAAGCCGATCCAGTGAGGGAAGGCAGTTTAAACTGCCTCCCCTCCTTGAGTTCCCCATGTGCCCTGCAAGCCGTGGGGCACCTGGGGAAGCCGATCCTGAGAGGGAGCTGCACTGTCAGGGGTGTGGCCTAATATGCTCATGAGTTTCTGCTGTTGGGTGTGGCCTATTATGCTAATGAGTTCCTGCTGGGCTTTTTCTACAAGAAAAAAAAGCCCTGGTAACAAATTATGAAGAATTAAAGGAGGATATATTGATGGTTAGAACGTGATTTAGAGGGAGTTGCATGGTGGTTTTATATGTGGGTAGGATATCAGAATAAGAAAAAGAAGAGGGTACAAACTGGATTTGGATTAAGTTTAATTTGTTGGTCATACAGACGGAATGTAACCTCGTTCTTTTGTTAGGTTATGAAATAGAGTACAAATATATATTGTATGAAACAGTTCTATGAAATGTATACTCAATAAAAAAATATGATTTTGGGGGAAAAAAATATTAGCCGCACTTTCTCCCCTGCTGTCCCTTCAACCCCCACCACCCAGAAATCTATTTTGAAAAATTCCTGAGCCGGGAACACACGCTGTAGAGAAACAAGCTCTCTCATTTCAGTGGATAAGGCTATTCAAACAGGGCATGCATTTGCATTGTTCGAGGAGATGCTGTTTGCGGGAACAACAGCCAGAGCGTGTGCCTCTTCAAGAAAGCGGAGGACCGTCTGTGGGTCCAAATGGCCACATCTGCTTTTTAACAGTTGGCATTTCCTCAGCCATGTTGCCTGGCACCCTCCTCCCTTCGAGGTGCCAAATCCTGGAAGGAGAACGGGATACTTGGCAGAACCTTCCCTCTGCCTCTCACAAAGCCACGCACAAAAGGACAGGGCCTTGGGAGATTTCGAAGACACTGCCTGCATTGCAAAGACTTGGCCAGTATAATCCAGTTTGCCTCATCTGGACGCCTGGGCCATTGTGCGAGCGACACTGTGTTGAAAAGGCAACCTGACTAAAAAGGGATTTTTGTCTTCATACCCGCTGTTAATGGCTCACATTATGATTTATTTCTGTGTATACCGCACTGTACGATCGTTGTCACTACATGAATGCTGAGGGCGCCTGGTTGGAAAACTCTTGCGCAAAGATAATCCCAGGTTGCAAAGGTCACCGGGCGCTTTTGCACAAAACTTTCCATCTAACGGAGGACTTGGCCGGCCGTTGCAGCCGTGTTTCCCCAGGTGAGGTAAACCGGCTTTGAAAAGCAGAAAGGCAAAGAGTTTACAACAGCAGAGCTTCAGAGCTTGTCAAAAGGCTGTCCTAAAACATCAAGTTTGGCTGGAATACCTCAATCAGCTGGGAATGCGATTTACACCTCTCATTATTCTGAGTGAACAGTGGGCAGCACGGAGATTCTTATTTCAAGGGAAGGGCATCCTATTTCAGTCTAATGCTGGGGATCGATGTATGGGACTTCATAAAACAAAGGAGGCGAGGTGCCCTGTGATGAAATGGTGAAGGACTTTAAAATGAATTCTATCACCTGTGCAAAGAACACAGGTTTGGTTTTGTAATAGGGATACCGGCTTTGGGTTGGGAGATTCCTGGGGATTTTTGGGGTGGAGCATGTGGAGGGTAGGGTTTGGAAAAAGAAGGCACCACAGCAGGGTACAACGCCACAGAGTCCACCTTCTAAAGCAGACATTTGCTCCAAGAAACTGATCGCTGTCATCTCCATCCAATTGTAGCCAGGAGCATGTCCTCTGTCTTTATCCCCTAAAGTAGGGTATTTATTTATTAGCATTTTTACCCCACCCTCCCCATGAGCGGGCTCAGGGCGGCTTACAAGAGGGCAACAATGCCCATATATAAAACAAGATTAAAACAACTCAAAACAAAAATAAAATCATCCAATCACAAAAGTAAAGATCTCTATAAAGAACAAGATGGACTTCCAACGGTAGGTGCCGGATCTTTCATTGGAGGTAGATAGCATCCTGTAGCTGGTACGTGGCCAGTCCAGTGGTACCAACCCAGCGCGGTCTCATGGCAGATCTTCAAGGGCCATCCTCTTACCCAGTTGTTACCCATGCCATTGGTAGTGGTGGTAGTGGCGGCTTTTATGTAAATGCCTGGTGGAAGAGCTCCATCTTGTAGGCCCTGCGGAACTGTATGAGGTCTCGCAGGGCCCTGATCTACTCCGGGAGCTCATTCCACCAGGTAGGAGCCGCCACTGAAAAGGATCTGGCCCTAGTTGCGGCAAGCCTTGCCTCCCGGGGGCCTGGAATCACCAGGCGATGTTGAGTCCCCAACCGAAGTATCAAAGAAGTATCAAAGAAGTGACCTCTCTTGACTCCTCCTGGCAGGTGGGTTATCACTACCCTGTCTATTTCTCCCCCTAAAGTGGGATCATCTTTCCACCTGAAACCTGAGGATTTTATTGCTCCCAGGCTAGAGAGTGATTGAGCTGGTGATATAAATCAGGTCGGCAGCCATGTTGGTCTGAAGCAGCAGAATCAAGTTTGCGTCCGGTAGCACCTTTCAGACCAACAAAGTTTTATTCAAGGTAGGAACTTGTGTGAGCACACACACTTTGTATCTGAAGAAGTGTGCTTGCGCATGAAAGCTTGTACCTTGAATAAAACTTTGTTAGTCTTAAAGGTGGTTCTTTTATCTGGGGATAGCTTCTCTTGGGTGTTAATCAGGACAATATCAACCATCCTCTGATGATCTGAGGACAGTCTGAACAGCCCCTCCGACTTTATACTTGCAACAGTAAAGCTCCAATCTGCATTGGTCTTTCCCACCACTGTGCCATCGATTTCACATCGTCTCACAAACTCCTGTCTACATTGCATGCCGACGTTGGCTTCCCATTGTATCGACTCACCATTGGCTGTTTGCATCATTTTATTGCCCTGTAGTGGTGATTCCAAGGTGGGGCTTGGAACCAGGAGCTTCCCAATCTGACCCTCTGATCTCTACATGGGCAAAGGGTGACTGCTCAGGTGGGTGGCCCACCTGAAAACATTCTGCTGCTGCATGTCAAATGGCTGCAGAATAAATTAAGTTGATACAGAATCTGGAGAACAAACCAGCTGCAACTTTGTTACAGACAAAAGGATCAGCAACAGGCAGTGTAACATGTGATGTCGCCTTGAAAAAGGAGGGCAATTGCTGCCAACGTGCAGATGGTTTTCAAGGCAAGAAATGAATACAGGTTTTGACGAAGAAGAGGAGGAGGAAGAGGAGGAGTTGTTTTTTTTTTATACCCCACCTTTCTCTACCTTTGAAGGAGTCTCAAAGAGGCTCACAATTGCCTTCCTTCTCCCCACAACAGGCACCTTGCAAGGTAGGATGAGAGAGAGCTGAGAGAACTATGACTGACCCAGGGCCGGCCCCAGCTTATTTTGCACCCTAGGCGAGGATCCCTTCTGGTGCCCCCCCATGTGCCCACCATGGCTCCAACCTGTTAATTGGATCTGTACCCCGGACCTCCCTTCCCCTGGCACCCATGCTCTAAACAGTCACTCTTGCTTTTGTAACTTTGCCCGCTTTGCACATCTGGCTTCCACCAAGGAAGACTCTGCAAAGAAAGGCACTCGCAGTCGCAGACAACCTCTGCTTCTCACTTGCCTTGACAGTTCCTTGCTGGGGTTGCCATAAGTCAGTTGCAACTTGAGTGTCCTTGTGTAATAGCCCCCTTACTTAGATTCTTCTTTGACTCAGCTGAGTGACCCTTCTGTGCCCAGAGGGCTACGTTCTTTGGTGGAATTGGTGTTGGTGTCATCAGAAAGATCATAACATGTTTAAAACTCAGTAGTGTTTGCAGCTGAACCAGGACAGCGGGGGTGTGTGTGCCAGTTTGGCGCCCCTAAGGGCTGGCGCGCTCTAGGAGAGCGCCTAGTTCACCTAGTGAGTGAGCCGGCCCTGGACTGACCCAAGGTCTCCCAGCAGGCTTCATGTGGAGAATCAGTGAGGAATCAGACCCGGTTCTCCAGATTAGAGTCCATCACTCTTCACCAATACACCATGCTGGCTCTCCACCATGCTGGCTGTGTCTCTGTAGAAACCCTGGATCTCCTCTCTCATCCAGGACCTAACCTGGGCTGGCCCGGCTTAGCAGCTGAGATCTGATGACCGTAGGCTAGCCTGGTCCACCCAGGTCAGGGCTGTAAAAAAAAAACCAGGCACAACAAATATCCAGTGTCCATGTGGTGAGAAAGTCACTAAACCCCTTAGCATTGCAAACCTGTCTCAATAATGATGAGACAATGAGAATTTTCAGGCCAGCGAAGGAGAAGCGCTTCATTAAAACGCCTTGTGCTTAGAATGTTGAAACGCCGGGCCGGCTTTGGCTTCAGTGGAAGCAAATCTATTAAGTATGACTGAAGGGCCTCCTAAATCCAGGAAGGATGTGTGTTTACCACGTCCTGTCTGGGCTGACAAAGACTCTTTTGTAAAATGCAGATCATAAATCTCAGCCCAGTTGGAAGACTTGTAACGATTAATAATTTAGGATAAATAATGTCGCCGCGGATCGCGTACTGCTCCACGCGCTGCAATTAAACTTCTCAGGGAAGATCAAGGGGTCCATCAAACAGCAGAGTGTGCGTGTGTCTCTGGGGGGTGGAGTAGAGGTAGAAACAGTCGCTCGCGTTCAAGTGAGAGAAAGAAAAAGCCAAGAAGGAAGCACTGGAATGAGACTGATGTTCTGTGCATGCACACGGCTGAATTGTCTTCTGTTGACTGGGCCTAGTACAGCATATTCCATGCAGCTAGCAACAGAGTTGTGGATTTCGTCCTATGTGACCAAAAAAGTGCTGTATCCTTACAGGCAGGGAGGAGGGAATATGGTCTTCTCTTATACTGAGCACTGTTTAGAGATGAGAAGCCCAGGGGAAAAACCCTGGAAACACCTTGATTCAATTGTGACTTTTCAGCCCAGTAATCAACAAGGCCACCAGTATGAGGCTGGCAACTGGTAGGAGACGCACCAGTTGGGTAGGGGCCCTTGCCAGCATGTAAGTGATGTTGCCAGTAATGGGATGATGGCCCTTCTGGTCATACTGGAAGTGATATCATTGCATTGGTGGCAACATTGCTATATTTTGGCCACAACTTTATGGTTTAACAATAGAGTTCTGGCTGAACGCTAGAGTGCACCGCTGATGTGATGATGTCATTTCCAGTTTTGCTGGAAGTGACGCGATCACATTTCCAACAACACTGATTGGCCCTGATTCCCCCCTCCCCCACCCAGAATTTTTCTCCTACCTCCCAGCTGAGTGGCAGCAGGACTGGCCAGCAGGGGGCAAGAGGTCTTATCAGTGGGGCTTTTGCCTCAGCAGGCCCCCTTACTGGTGCCACATCCAATGACCTCACACAACCGGAGATCTATGCCCCTATTTGGGCATTCTGTTGTTCGCCTTTAACTGGGTTTGAGTCTGCCCTCTCGAATCTTGCTAGTGCATTTATAGTTTTATTTTACTCCTATTTTACACAAAAGGAAGACCATGCTGAATGAAAGATGATTTCCCCTTAAAGAAGGTTAAACTTTTTTTTTTAACTACTGTAGATATCTATAAATTGTATATGAATGTAAGACAACCTCTATTTTTCTTGACTGCACTCCTGGGAGAAAAAAGACTACTCTCCTTTTCTGGCAAATAGCGAGTTTGGGCTATGAACTGCCCCCTCCTGGAAACATGCCACCATTTTAACTGGGGTCAGAACCTCCCTGAAATGTGTTTTTACCTGCCCATTGTCTTGTAAGCTAAGGAGTTTCCATCTGGCACATGACACATGGACCGGTTCTCTCCCCTCACTCTGATTATGTGGACATCATAATTAGTGAGTATCAGCTTACCTGTCTTGCTTGCTTCTTGCCTGACCTCTCCATCCTCTACCTCTCCATCCCAGCTCTTTAGAGGTCATTGGATAATGGCTACTTGGTGCTTGTTGCATAATGCTTGCTCATTTAGAACATAAGAACATAAGAGAAGCCATGTTGGATCAGGCCAATGGCCCATCCAGTCCAACACTCTGTGTCACACAGTGGCGAAAACTCAGGTGCCATCAGGAGGTCCGCCAGTGGGGCCAGGACCCCAGAAGCCCTCCCTCTGTTGCCCCCCCCAAGCACCAAGAACACAGAGTATCACTGCCCCAGACACAGTGTTCCATCTATACCTTGTGGCTCATAGCCACTGATGGACCTCTGCTCCATATAGTTATCCAATCGTCTCCTGAAACTGTCTATGACTGTGGCTGCCACCATTTCTTGCAGCAGTGAATTCCACACGTTAGTTACTCTTTGCACGAAGAAGTACTTCCTTTTATTGGTTCTAAACCTATTGTTCATTACGTCATTGAGTGCCCATGAATTCTTGTATTGTGAGAAAGGGGGGAAAGTCCGTCTTCCTCTACCTCCTCTATTCCATGCATATTTTTCCATATCCTATGCATAATCTCATCTCAATTTCTTCAAGCTAAAGACCCCTAACCCCTTTAACCTTTCTTCACAGGGAAGGTGTTCCATCCCCTTGATCAATTCATTTTCCTGCCCTGAGATTATATTAGTCCCTGGAATAAACCTCCATTCTGATTTCAACCTATCCGTGACTCAGAATTCCTTCCACTGAGGTGTAGAGCATTATTACTGATCAGGGGTCATTTCCTGCAGGAGCGCACAGGAGCGGAGCTCCGACAGTAAAGAGCCCAGGAGGCGGGGACATGCAACAAGCCCCACCCCCTGCTCCCAGCAGCCCTCAGTCAGAGCAAGAAGCAGCCAGGTAAGCTGCAGAGCTTCCCCCGGCCCCCAGTCCAAAACAGTCCAGTGGCACTTTTAAGACCAAGTTTTATTCAGGTACAAGCTCTCCCTCCTCTGCGAGGACAGATCTGCACGTCCCCCCCCCAATAGCTAGCAATCCAAAAGAGTCCAGTGGAGCCTGAGCAGTGGGTGTTGCCTTCCGACACACTTCCGGTGATGTCAGGGGGTGTGGCATATGCAAATAAGTTAAGCTAATGAGTTATGCTAATGAGCTCCTGCACCTCTTTTTCTACGACATGACCCCTGTTACTGATGCAGCTCCTCTCTAGACAAGGAGTGAAGGGTGATGTCCTGCACTTGACCCATACTGGTTTGTTTCCTCTACGCCAAAACATGGAAGCAAATGGGGGTCTAATAAAGGTAACAGACAAAGTAGCAGCAGCAAAGTTAGTTTTCCCACAATCCTCTTCTTGCTCAAATAACCCAATGGCAATCGGTGCGATTCTATCTATGGGCAATCTTTACAAGACCAGAGCCTACTAATAAAAAAACACCCAGGATACTCTTATGCAGAGAAAGAATTATTTTCTTGCGGAATACGTTAATTAAAATAAATGGAATCACAAAGAATCTCCTGGTAATAACCCCCCCTATCATTTATTTATAAAATCTAGCTCTACTTAGCTAAAAAATTATTTAAAAGTGAAGTCCCTTTGCTGCTAATTAAATTAATGAGACGTCCTTACAGCTGTAATCAAGTTTGTCAAGAGCTCAGGCTTGTAATGATCGCTGCAGAAGAAGCGACTTCTATTGTTTTATTAACAAGTTCGCGTGCCCTTGGGTGACGAAGGGTTTTGTGCTCGAAAAGGGCAAAACAACACCAAGGGCTTTCAGAAAGGAGATGTGCAGGCTGCTGGCGAAACCTGGCATCATTTTCCATTATAATTTTTGAAGAGAGTCAACAGAGGAGTGGTTCTCAAACAGGTTTTTTTTTTAAAGCTAAGGTTTCAGGTGTAACCAAAGTACATCCTGGAAGGCCTCAGGTGCACCTTCCTTCCCATCAATTGTTCCTGTGATGTGGCCCGAGTTCAGGGGTCCCCAATGTGGGGCCTGCTGATACCTTTTCTGGTTCCTATCAAATGGCTTTAGAAAGTGGGTGGGGCCAGGTGGGGCTTTTGACCAGCAGATCTTCTGATTGGTCACTGGAGATCTGATTGGCTGTGCAGATTTTTAAAGAGGTTGGTTCGGCAACAGTTGCCACCATGACTCAAGGGTCTTCATTGCGTTACTGTCTGTGTACATATGCAAAAAAATATTTTTGAACAGTATGCTCCTTTGAAAAGGCATCCTGTTAGGCAGAGCTTCTGCTTGCAACATTTCAGAGCTACTATGGAGCTGCGGTGGCTCAAGTGGTTAAGACGCTGAACTGCAGGCTGTGGAAGGTCGGTAGTTCAGCAGTTCGAGACCCGAGTGCCGCATGACGGAGTGAGCTCCCACCTCTAGTTCCAGCTCCTGCCAACCTAGCAGTTCGAAAGCAAGAAATTGCAAGTAGGAAGGTAACAGCGTGGGAAGGTAACAGCCACAAGGTATAGATGGAAGGTAACAGTGGGAAGGTAACAGCGTTCCGTGTGCCTTGGCATATTGTCACGCCGGCCACATGACCATGGAAATGGCTTTGGACAGTGCTGGCTCTTCGGCTTGGAAACGGAGATGAGCACTGCAACCCGAGCAAGGGAACCTTTACCTATTAGAGTTAGGCATAACCTCAATCCCTTACATTGTGTGGTTGGCTCCATCGCCCACAGCAGTTATTTTGTGGTTGCACCGACCACCCTGTGTCAGAATTCCAAAGGTACCCACAGGCTCAAAAAGTCTGGGGATAGCCCAGGCAAGCCCAGGCAAGCCCAGTCTCATCAGATCTTGGAAGCTAAGCAGGGCTGACTCTAGTGAGTACAAGGAAGGGAGACCTCCAAGGAATACCAGTGCTGGGATGCAGAGGCAGACAATAGTAAGCCCCCTCTCTGAAATGTCCAAGCCCCACTAGGGGTCACTAGAAGTCAACCATGACTTCCAGGCATGCACACACAGACACACACAAATACTCACCAAAGCAAACAAACAAAGGCTGGGGACCCCTCCTCTAGTGGATGCTTAGGATACTCAGCAAAGAAATAACATTTTAAAAAATTCAGATTTTACTGTATTTTCTCAAAAAAGAAAAAAAAACATAAGATGGTACAACGTAATATAGTACAATAACAAAAATACATCTATAACCTTTAAATTAACCAAAGTATATAAATGCGAATGTAGAAATATTCAACACACAGTAAGTAAATCGTATTTGCCCTGTTTTCCTTTTCACCATTTTAAACCATATACTCAGGGTACCTACATATCACATTTCTGAATTGAGATCGATTAAAGAGTTCTTTACTATCTCCTTCCCACCATCTCCTCTTAACAAAAATGTATGATTCCTCATTTACTACAGGTGCTAATAACCAATGTTCCCTCTAAGCTTTGGAGTCTTGTGAGCCAAAATTCTACTTTGTGAGCTACTGGCATTGAAGTTGTGAGTGAGCGATTTGGCTATTGCATAAATTAGTTTGCTCTGGAGCCATCCTTCCTGAGCTAAGAGAAAAATCTGTGAGCCGGAAGCTAAAAAACTGTGAGCTAGCTCACACTAACTCAGCTTAGAGGGAACACTGCTAATAAAAATCACAACCCACCCCTGAGAGATGTTAATTAGTTCCTAATGGAATCGTTATTGTCCTAGATTAGATTGTATTGTTAACCCTACTTTGCCTGTCTGTCTGCAGTTTGGAACCATTGTTACCTGCCCTGGGTGGACTGATTACTATTTTGATTGGCTCTTTCTAAAGCTGGGCTCTCTTTGTAACATTTCTCTTACCCGGTCTTTCTGTTGTTTGTAGCCTTTATAAATGCACCTGCCTCATGGATGTACACTCCATGTGTTCGATGAAGTCAGCTCTGACGCACAAAAGCTCATGCTGGAAGAAGCTGAATTAGTATTTAAGATGCCAACACTTCCCTGTTCTATTTTTCATTGCTACGATTTTCTAATGTATTATTAGCTAATAGCAACAATAATAACAATGACACAGCATAGATCATGATGGGTAGCTGTGTTATTCTGTCTGCAGCAGTAGAAAAGAGCAAGAGTCCAGTGGCGCCTTAAAGACTAACACAATTTGTGGCAGGGGATGAGTTTTCGTGAGTCAGTGGAGAATCTGAAGAAGTGAGCAGTGACTTACAAAAGCTCACATCCTGTCACAAATTTTGTTAGGTTTTTTTTAAATAAATGCTTATTTTTTAGAAAGGAAATTAAACAGAAAAGCAGAAAAGAAAAAAATAAGTACAGAATAGAAAAGTAAATAAAAACTAGAGTCAATACTCTACATTTTGTTAGTTCTTATGGTGGTGATGGACTCTAGCTCTTTTCTACGGCTAATGACACAGCATATTCACACTACACACATGATCCCTGTGTACACTCAGCACACAGAAGCCATGTTCACAAATTACAGTGAATGCACGTACAATTCACGTACAGTGTACACTTAGTCACTTGCATGTTACATTCAATGGATGTATAGCTGAATGTGAGACAAACTCCACCTTTATCCAGGTAGTGGTCCCTGGTTTCAATTACAAATTGAACATGAGTTAGCTCTTTTTTACAAACTGGTGTCCAGACATTCATGCAGGAGGTATGTGCGTTCTCTATAATGTGTAATGGAGCTAGTGAGGGTGGGCGGGCCTGAGTGTGCTAAAAAAAACCCCCGCGCCTCTAGGAGTGACTTGCCATGTTTATTGATTCGATTACTTCATTTATAACCCACCTTTCTCCCCGTGGGTATCCAAAGTGGCTTACATCATTCTCCTCTCTGCCGTTTAATCCTCATAACAACCCTGTGGGGTAGGTTAGGCTGAGAGTGGGTGACTGGCCTAAGGTCACCCAACGAGCTTCCATGGCAGAGCGGGGATTGGAACCTGAGTCTCTCAGATCCTCGTCCGACACTCTAGCCACTATACCTCACCGGTTCTCCTGTCTGATCGCTTTGTTTTGTACAACACAGTCTCCTCATTTATGCCTGGGAGCAGGGCTCTTTTTGTAGAAAAAGCCCAGCAGGAACTCATTTAGGCTAAGAGTGGGTGACCCAACAAGCTTCCATGGCAGAGCGGGGATTGGAACCTGAGTCTCTCAGATCCTAGTCCGACACTCTAGCCACGACACCTCACTGGTTCTTCTGTCTGAAGCTGGGGGGGGGGCGCCTCTGATCATGATTGCTTTGTTTTGTACAACACAGCCTCCTCATTTATGCATGGGAGGTGTAACCCCACCCTGACCTGGATAGGCTGGGCTAGCCCAACCTCATCAGAGTCAGCCCTGGTTAGTACTTGGATGGGAGACCACCAAGGAAGCCCATGGTTTCTATGCAGAGGCAGGCAATGGCAAGCCACTTCTGCTCGTCTCTTGCTTTGGAAACCCCATGAGAGTTGCCTTAAGTTGGCTGCAACTTGATGGCACTTTCCTCCTCCTCCTCCTCCCCCATCAGCACCACCAGCACCACCAGGCATAACCCCTGTGGGATCTCTTTTGTTGAGTACAATGGACAGACAGTCCTTACAGACATGGCTATTGGAGCCTTTCTTCCCCCAGGGAAACTGAAGAAGAAGAAGAAGAGGATTGGATTTATACCCCACCCTTCACTACCCAAAGGAGTCTCAGAGCGGCTTACAAACTCCTTTCCCTTCCCCTCCCCACAACAGACACCCTGTGAGGTAGGTGGGGCTGAGAGAGCTCTTGACAGAAACTGCCCTTCTTCAAGAACAGCTGTGCCAGAACTATAGCTTGCCCAAGGTCATCCAGCCAGGTGCAAGTGGAGGAGTGGGGAATCAAACCCGGTTCTCTCAGATTAGAGTCCGCGCATTTAGCCACTACACCACTGCTGGATCTCATTTGAATGGCTGGTTCACACATGCAAGAAGCCTATGCACAACAGCCCCATGTGTACCCAGAATGCGCAGGGAGAGACAGTATGCTCAAGCAATGCTGGCCCTGTCCCCAGCCTCCATGCAATTCCCTGGCCATCTGGAGGGTGTGACTGTATGGAGGAAGTGGCCATGTGTAAGTGGCCCCTTCCCATAATCAGTGACGCTTTCCAAATGTTGCTAATCACAGGGAGGTTATGTATGAATGACCACTTCCAATGTGCAGTTGCCCCTGCAGATGGCCAAATGGCACAGAGGCAGGGTGGGGCTAGCTTGTGCCCATCTGCTGTCTCTCCCCATGTGGTCAGAGAACGTGCTTGGGGAGGGGCAACAGTGGGAGGGCTTGTAGTGTCCTGGCCCCACTGATGGACCTTCTGATGGTAACTGGTATTTTTGGCCACTGTGTGACAGAGTGTTGGACTGGATGACTTCTCTTATGTTCTTATGTTCTTAATGTGTGTGTGTGTGGGGGGGGCTATCGTGTGAACTGTTCTAGTATATCATTCAGTCACTCCAGGCATTGTGTTTGAGATACTGTGGAATGATATGTTCCATTGTTGGCATTAGAGCTGTCAAGGGTTTACATGTGAGGAAGACCAATTCTTACGTATCAGCCATCACCTTACTGCAGTCACGGAGAAGAAGAGATCAGATAGAGATTGGATTTATACCCCGCCCTTCACTACCCAAAGGAGTCTCAGGGCGGCTTATAAACTCCTTTCCCTTTGCCTCCCCACAACAGACACCCTGTGAGGTAGGTGGGGCTGAGAGAACTCTGACAGAAACTTCTCTTTTCAAGAACAGGTCAGAACTATGGCTTGCCCAAGGTCATCCAGCAGGTGCAAGTGGAGAAGTAAAGAATCAAACCCGGTTCTCCCAGATTAGAGTCCGCGCACTTAACCACTACACCAAACTGACAACTGTGACATGCACATATGAACCAGCCCGATGCCTAGACGAGAAATGAAATGTCAGTAAACCATTTTAAGGCCATCTATTTTCCTCTGCATGGGAAGTACATGAAAATAATGAGCCCTCTGCTATATCCTATTAAGTTATTTCTCAACCTTTGGAGGCTGACCTTAGATTCTTGAGCTGCCTCAGCTTCAGAATCTCAACCCCCAGGTAGCTATTTGAGCAACAGATGAAAAGGAGACGGAAGGGAGGCAGGCAGGTGAATGGGCTGTAGAGTTTGAATTATTTTCATCCTTCCGCTTGGTGTTCAAGTGGGAAATTGCGCCTTTTATGGCAATATTCTTTTTTTTGGGGGGGTCTCTTGAAGACAAAACTGTATTTCACATGACTACAGAGCCACCCTCACCTTTAGGAGCTGGCTGCGTTAGAAAGAAAAACTCCTAACCTACTTTACGTGTTGAGGAAAACAAAGCAACGGACAAAAAAAAGAGGTCATCTTGGAGAACAGAAATAACCCTTCGTCTCCTCTCCCCTCAAAACATCAATCATTTATTTGCAAGGGGACAACTCTCACAACCAACGATTACAGCTGATACGAAACTGGAATCTGAAACAAGAGCGGCTCCCAAGTGGACCAAACTTAATCCCACAGATATTGGGGGGGGGGAGAGACTGCTCCTGCCAACCCAGCAGTCCGAAAGCCCCTTGGGGCAATTAGGTAAATGGTACCTGTCCGTAGGAGGACAGGGGGTACCCCTCCCTCGAAACTGGGCTCCAGCCGAGCGAGGAATCGAGAAGCGGCGGCAACATGGTGGCGGTCAGCACGGAGGAGATGAAGAGAGGCAGCGACATCCCAAGGAGGCGGTTGGCTCGGCAGCTGATGACGTGGCCCTGTCCAGAGCTGCAAAGGACGTTGTGACGCCCACCGCGGCTGCGCACCGGGGCTGATAACCAACTGCCCCCGAGAGGAGTCGCCATAGAGCTGGAGAAGAACAACAGAGGCCACGGAGGCCGCACCAGAGAGCTGGAAGAAGTTGCTCACTCGCCAGATAAACAAACGATCGGAGCCTGGAGGGTACCTGGTAGGCCCCACCCCACCCCCAGACTTACTGTGGCCATAGTTAGGGTTTCTGCATAGGTCTCTGCACCATGCACTGTGTAAGTACAAATTGAAAGTATAAATATATATATATATATATATACACACACACACACACACACACACACACAATAAATATACCACATCATAAGTGGGAAGCTGAGCTCCAACAGCTGTATAAGGAGAGAAGGAAACCCATCCCTGTCTTATAGACTGCAGTCTGTTTGTATGCCTTTCCAAGACCATTTAGAAGGCAATCCCAAGCAGGCTGACTCAGAAGCTACTCAGGTCTATTCAGTTGGCCTCACTCCCAGGAAATCCCATGCAGGATTCTTAGGATTGCACTGCTAGTGCTGCACCCGGGACCAGAGCAGAGTATTGTTAACCTGTAAAAGTAGACATCAAAGCTTGATTGTGAATCCAAGAAATCAGAAGGAGATTGAGACTGGGGAGGGTAGCCATGAAGGACCTTGAAAAGAACCCAAAGTGTAAGGATATGTTGCTGGTGACCAACAGAAAGTTAATTCTGCCATGGTATTCCCCTTTCCTATGCATGGATGTGAAAGTTGGCTGAAGGAAGAAGAAGAAGAAGAAGAAGAAGAAGAAGAAGAAGAAGAAGAAGAAGAAGAAGAAGAAGAAGAGATTGAATTTATACCCCGCCCTTCACTACCAAAGAAGTCTCAGAGCGGCTTACGAATTCCTTTCCCTCCCCCTCCCCACAACAGACACGCTATGAGGTAGGTGAGGCTGAGAGAGCTCTGACAGAAACTGCTCTTTTTCAAGAACAGCCGTGCCAGAACTAGGGCTTGCCCAAGGTCATCCAGCAGGTGCAAGTGGAGGAGTGTGGAATCAAACCCGGTTCTCCCAGATTAGAGTCTGCATACTTAATCACTTAATCAATACTTAATCATACTTAATCAATGGAGCTGCAGTGGCTCAAGTGGTTAAGGCGCTGAACTGCAGGCTGTGGAAGGTCAGTAGTTCAGCAGTTTGAGATCCAAGTGTGCCGCATGATGGAGTGAGCTCCCGTCTCTGGTTCCAGCTCCTGCCAGCCTAGCAGTTTGAAAGCAAGAAATTGCAAGTAGATAAATAGGTACCACTACAGTGCGAAGGTAACAGCGTTCCATATGCCTTGGTGTTTAGTCATGCCAGCCACATGACCACGGAAACGTTTTCGGACAGCGTTGGCTCTTCGGCTTTGAAACGGAGATGAACACTGCAACCCTATAGTCGGATTCGACTGGCTTTCGAGCAAGGGAACCTTTACCTTTACTTAACCACTACTACACCAAACTGGCTCTCAGATGACAGGAAGAAAGTAGGTTCTTTTGAAATATGGTTTTGGAGGAGACTTTTATGGACAAAAGACAAATCCGTGGGTTCTAGACCGAATCAAGCTCAAACTCTCCCCAGAAGCTCAAATGATTGAACCGAAGCTATCCTACTTTGGTCATGTCATGAGAAGACAAGAGTCACTGGAAAAGACAATAACGCTAGGAAAACTTGATGGTAGCAAGAAAAGAGGAAGATCCAGCATGGGATGGATTGACCCAATAAAGGACGCCACAACCCTCCGTTTACAAGACCCGATCAAGGCTGTTAATAATAGGAAGTTTGGGTGGACATTAATTCATAGGTTCGCCATAAGTCGGAAGGGACTTGACGGCACTTAACACACAAACAACAGTGTATATTTATCTATTTATTTAAAACCTTTGTATGCTGCTTCTTCAGAAACCTTCTTGAGGCCGCTCACAACGTAAAGTATCAAATCGTAAAACATGGAATCATCTAAATACTTGTCAATAAAACCCAGAAGCGTAAAAGCACGCACGGACTCGGAAAATAAAAGATTTGGCTGCCTAGACAGTCTTTGTAACAGTCCTCAGGCGAGAAGCCGTTTGTAAAAAAATAAATAAAAAGATCGAACACCTAGATAAAACTCCTGAGGAAAAAGAAATGTTTTGGTGTGGCACTTGAAAGAAAGTAGGGTAGGCTCCAGATCAGTGTCCAGGTTCCACAGCTGAGGTGCCACTGCTGAAAAAGTCCTCTGTCTGGTTGCCACCTGCTTCACTTCTGTGGGCAGAGACACAGAGAACAGGGCATGTGAGAAGGACTTTGCCGGTGGGGTGGATACACCTCACCACCTTCGGCTCTCAGAAGAAACTAAAGTTAATCTTCAACCTAAGTTGTGTCTAACTTTTCCTTCCCATCCTTAGGGACATGATACTGGCACAGAAACAATGATGTCCACTACAGTAAAAAAAAACCCCCCACAATAGCTCGGTATCATCTGAGAAAATTGTCTCCAGTCCGTGAAACGTGGAGGCATATGATCACGTTGACCTGGTTGAGCTTACCTTTAATAACAAATAATGAAAGAGAATTCAGTTATATACTGTCAAGAAAACGAAGTTTAGAAAAATGGTTGTTTCAAACCAGATTCCGGCTTGGGTTTCCCCCAAAAAAATTAACAGAAAAGCTCCAATTTCCTGAGACGATCTTCAACTTCCAATAAAGGGTGGTTCACATATATTCCTGGCTGACAGACCATAAAGGAGAAAATTGGTCCACTAAAAAGGATAGTGGGGAACTGGAAGACAACGAGAGACATGGACGATTTGTTAAACAGTTATTTTGCTCTGGCCTTTTCAGAGGGCAATGTGAATGGAAAGCTGCCGTCTAATGATGGGATGGACTCCGGAGACCTAGGAAAGAGCGAGTGCTTTGGGCCCCTCTTCTGAGTGAGAGGGGAAGAACCACAAAGTACTTAGTCACGGGGACAACATTTTGAAGGGCATACGGTGAAAGTACTTGACATCCCTTGTGGGCTCCAAGCTTTGCTTAAATTAGTTCCCTTTTATTACAGTTCTCAGATTGTGAGGGAGGCCTCTAAGGAAGGTGTTAGGCAGTTGCTAAGAAAGGCCTGAGTTCTCCCCTGAACCTTTCAGCCCAGTCCTGACTTGGGCCCTGGACAGACATTCTACTTTCACCTGATCTTTAACGCATTTAGGGTGCGTTCAGATGGGGCATTTACAACGGTATAGGTGCCAGTTGGAATCGGTGTACTTACCGGCGTTCACACGGCGAACATCTGCCTTCCGATAATAATAATAGGCCCTGACTAGTACTACGTATATGCTGTGATTCCCACATAATTTCTTGGTATCCTTCATTAAATAAATTATATAGTTATTGATTTAAAGATTGTATATTCTGCTTTTCTGATCTACCAAAGTGAGACTTAAGGCAAGAAGAAGCAGACTTGTTGATTCTTCTTAGTGATCTATTTCTGTGGGTCCGTGAGGAAGATTTTAGAAACCAAACTGGACAGTCATCATTATTTAGACTACAGTTGGGTGCTGTGCTCCCACCCACAAGCATCAGTTCAGAAATTGTCCATCTGTTACAGTGTCAATTGAGAAATTGGTTCATACTTTTTCCAGTTTTGATCACAGAGGAATCTGCATGACAACTTCCTTCTTATGCCCAGCTTCTGCTGTCTGTCCCTTTCGGAAGGCTATGGCTTAGTGGTAGAGCATCTGCTTGGCATGCAGAAGGAGGTCCCATCTCCACCATTTCCAGTCTGGTGTAGTGGTTAAGTGCGCAGACTCTAATCTGGGAGAACCGGGTTTGATTCCCCACTCCTCCACTTGCTGAAACGCCCCATCTGAATGCACCCAATCAGTGCTGTTACTTAAGACTTCTTTCTACTCTCTTAACATTCGGCTGAATTACCCATTGATGGTCACAGTGATTAAGGAAACTGTGAGGCAGTTTTGTTCTTTGAGCCATGGAGGGGACATGGTTCATTGGTAGAACATCGGCTCAGCATGTAGAAGGTCAAGGTTCAACCTCTGGCATCACCAGTTTAAAAGATCAGGTAGTAGGTGGTGTAAAAGACCTCTGCCTGAGACCCTGGATAACCACTGGCAGTCTGAGTAGGTAATACTGACTTTGATGGACCAAGGGTCTGATTCAGTATAAGGCAGTTTCATATGTTCAAGACGTGTGGAAAGTGTGCTGATTCAGTATAAGATAGCTCCATGTGTTCATGTGTTCCTCATCTTGGTCCCTCCCTTTACCATGCTATGTTGGGTCACGGTTCATATGTCAGCCTTTTTGGTGGTGGCACCTGTACTATGGAACAATCTCCTAGAAGTACAAAACAAAATTACTTACTTGCTGACATTCCACAGAGGCTGTAAAACTGAGCATGATAACTCACTGGCCCCTGGATAATCTTTTGATGATGTTGCCAGTTATCGCCCACTCTAATATAATAATAATAATAATAATAATAATAATAATAATAATAATAATAATAACCTGGTCCCAGGCAGGCAGGGGTGGGGAGAGGCAGGGAGGAAGCAACTTAACCTACCTCTTCTCCTGGCTGAATGAGGGCCGGAAGCAGGGGGTGGGGCGTCGTCATGTGCCCCGCCCCCCGTACCTCACCTGGGGGAACTGCGATCCCCCCCAAAATGACCTCTGGGGCTGAGTCACATACTTTCTCAGTCGCAGACCCCATTCTGTGGAATGGTGTTCCAGAAAGAGAAAGACTCTCCCTCTTATCATTTAGACGAGGTTGTAAGATCTGACTTCTCCAGAAGGCTTGTGACCTTGAGCCTTCTATGAGATACATGCATTGTATTATGATAGTGTTCCTGATGTTTTCATTTGTTGTTAACCTACCTTGGGTATATTAGGATAAAGGCAGAGTTGTAGATATTCTAAATAAATAAAATATATTCTGTAACAGCTGCTAGAAATTGTAGTGTTTTTAGTTCGTAGGCCCTGGAATCTGGGTTTCTAAAAAAATTGAAGGTTCAGTGTTTATATTTTTTACCACATGATTGGTTAATGCCCAGGTTAGCATCCAAAATTGTATTGACAGTGTTTAAACAATGAATCAAGGAACTTATTACTGATGAAAACATTCTGGTTTGTGAAAAGTCAGTTTGTTTCAAGAGAACAACATTTTATATGAAGAAGAGTTGGTTTCTATACTCCACTTTTCTCGACCCTAAGGAGTCTCAGAGCAGCTTACAGTCTCCTTTCCATCCTCTCCCCACAACAGGCACCTTGTAAGGTTAGTGGGGCTGAGAGAGTTCTGAGAGAACCATGACTGGCCCAAGGTCACCCAGCAGGCGTCATGTGGAGGAGGAGGGGAGAATCAAGCTCTGTTCTTCAGATTAGAGTCCTCTGCTCTTAACCACAACACCATCTTTATGTTCCGTTGATTCCAGTGGAAGAGATTTAAGCACAGATTTAAACTGTAGATCAGTGGTACTCAGTTTGCGGCTTGCGGAGAGCTACATTTGCAACTGCCATCCTCAGAGCTGCACAATTACTGCATGCCCTGCGCCCCCAAACACACGCATACAATAACACAAGGGGTTTTTTGCCCTCAAGTCACAGCTGACATGGCATCCCTGTAGGGTTTTCAAGGAAAGAGATGTTCAGAGGTGGTTTCCCAGTGCCCGCCTCTGCATCACAATTTTGGACTTCCTTGGTGGTCTCCCACCCAAATACTAACCAGGAATGACCTTGCTTAGCTTCCAAGATCTGATGAGATTGGGCTAGCCTGGGTTATCCAGGTCAGGGCAATACAAGATAGAACTATTAATATTAACTGTGCAACGCACTTTTAAATTACCAAAGTACGTTTGTGCATGTAAGGTTGTCTCTCCCCACCATCGTTGAACCTTAGCCAGCATCACAGTTCCCTCTAGAATGCATACTGTGCGCAATGCGCACGTGTTTTCACATGTTTATGCAGAGCTTTTTAGATCTGCACACAGGTGCTTCCTGTAGGCTGGCCCCGCCCCCACCCCGCTCACCTGATGCCTGTGGGAGGGCACTATGAAAGGGGGAGCTAGAGCCAGGCTGCCTATGCCAGCCAGCTGATCCAGGCAAGGTAAGCCATAAGGCCAGGTTGGGAAGGGGGCTCACTTGGTGGGGATTGTGGAGGAGGCGTGCAGTCCAGCTGGCAGCATGACCGTTGGAGCTGGGGTGGGTGTGGGGAAGGCCTGTGGTGCTAGCCGTGGAAGCTCACTTGGGGTTGAGGGGGGAGGTGGAGGAGGCGTGCATGGCAGTTGGGGCTGGGGTGGGTGCAGGGAGGGGGCTCACCTCGCGGCCTAGTCAAATGTAGACTCACTCTCAACTTTAATGCTAGTAGCTTTTCTCGCTCACAAGGTAGAATTTCTGCTCACAACACTGTGGAGCTTAGAGGGAACACTGGCCAGCATGTATCTGGAATAAGGGAAACGGCTTCCTGCTCTGCTCAGCACAGGGCACAGTAGGTTGGGCTAGAGAGTGAGACTGCCAAAGTAAAGGGAAGTAAAACCATCACCACCCCAGTGTGGCCAGCTGGCTCTTTGGCTGGGTGGCTGCTATAGGCAGTGGTGCTTTTACTCTCTCTGCTCTGTGGCCACTTCCTCTGCTCCTGGTACCCTCCTGGGTGCTGGGATGGGAACATATATATTCTATATATGCTAGTGTTTTATGTGATTATGTTTAGTTCCTTCCTGAAAATTAAAATTAATACATCTACTTTCCCAGAGTTTAAGATTGTTCTTAGAAGATTACTTTTAAAATAAGTAGGTAGGGGCAAACTTTTTTTTTTACATTCCTTGTGTTTTTTCCAACTGTAAATTAATACATCCTTTCTAAAAATAAAAAAGTGAGTGTAAGACTTCAGAACATTGCCAAGTTTGAATTCCCATGTTTTTTAAAAAAATTGTTGTTGTTGTGGAGGCTGAAACTAAGGCTTATTTTTCTTGAATGAAGATTCAAAGTAATTCCAACTTTCTTGAACATATGGATAAACTCTTCATTCAGCAAACAGAAGTCGCTTCCAGTCCCAACAAGTTTCAATCTGTTGAGTATCATCTGGATTGCTTTCAGCTGGGTCAGTGTCATTTTGGCTTTCCTCAAAACATTTTTAATACAACAATGTTAAATCCTGAAAAATATTAAAGTGGTTCAATCTATTAAAGTATACTTGATTTTTCACTCAGGGTACTGATGTAGCTTTATCTGCTTGGCTGTGTTTGCTTTGTTTTATGGAATGCTAGGGATGTGAATGTTCAGGGGGGAAACAAAATTGGGAAATTTGGGGAGCACAGGGAGAAAGCTCCCATGGAATATTATGTTTTTCAGAATGAAAAGCAGGTTTTCGTACTCAAGATATATACCCTGAAAATGTCGGCTATAATGTGTTTAATGATAATACATTCTGTGTTTTCGATGTTATGTAGTTTAACTTAATATGCAAATAAAATTTATTTTATACCCTGCCTTTCTCCCAGTTGGGAACCCAAAGCACCTGACCTCCTCCTCTTCTCCACTTAAGCCTTACAACAAGCCTGAGGTAGGTTAGGCTGAGAGGGTGTGACTGGCCCAAGGTTTTTTTCAGGTATTGGGTATACTTGAAGTTCATCGTTGTGTCTTCTGTGCAGTCCCACATGGGTCTGCCTGTAGACAGGCCTGCTGTTGGGAGAAGGTTCCAAGAGCTTCTATTAATCTGTAATCCTGTCCCCCTCCCCTCCTGGAGGAGAGCTGTGAAGCTTTTTCCCGCCCTTTTGGTCACGTGACGGGGGGAGGCACTATCTCCTCATTCCTTTTTCTGCTGCCATAGGGAAAGGACGTGTTGCCAAGAGCTGTTACTTACCTCAGAAAGAATTACCTCAGTGATTCTGTGGAGATTGTTCCTCTCAAGGTGTTTCCTTTTCTTTCTGGCTAGAAAGAGATTTATAACACTGAGTGAGTACAAGACTCATTTCAGTCCCCTCATGGCTCTCTTCAAAAAATGCCAAGCCTGTGGCACCAAAATGGCTACCAATGATGACCACCTTAAGTGCCTCTTGTGTCTGGGGGAGTCCCACATCACCTCGGTTTGCCAGGCCTCTGAACTGCTAACCCCCAAGACAAGGCAGGAGAGAACCTTGCGTCTGAAAGCTGCCCTGTGGGGATAAGCCCTTACTGCTGTACCTGACAAGGCCTCTTCCCAAACGAAGTATAAGGCTTCTTCAAAGGGCAAGAAAGAGACCCATAAGCTGAAGCACTCGGCAGGGTCCTCCCATAGCCGCTCTCAATCAGCCCAGCCCCCAGCGATGAAATCTAGTGGAGAAAGGGCTGCTTCATCAAGGGACCGGGCAACTCTCACGCTGCCGCTGCCAGTTCCCTCCCAGGACTCCATCATAGTCACGTCTACATTGACCATCAACGGCGACTTACCTTTGATGTCGACTGTACAACCGCCGCAATCTTCGCCGGTGAAGGACTTGATGGCGAGAAAATCAAGGTCGACGAAGCGGCGCAGTCCAGCGTCTCGACGTTGATGCCCTTCAACTTCGAGTGATGAGGCCGCTCGACGTCGTCAAAGCTCGCCTCCCCGATCACCTCCTGTGGAAGAGGTAGAAATTATTAGCTTGCCTGACTCGAATCGATCATCGTGCTCTCGCACTTCAAGTACCAGACGGTCCAGAACCCCGTCCTGGGGCTTACCTCCCTTGGATCAGATGGCACAGTGGTTTGTCCCTCCTTGGTACCAGGGTGGCTACGATAGTTCCCATCGACGTCATGGCACAAGCCACTCTCCTCAACGCCAAAGTTCCAGATCGAGGTCGAGATCCGCCCTGCGGGGGTCGCCTTCGTCGACCCCAGGAAAGCAACGCCAACTGGAACCTCCAGGCTTGGATCTTCTTCAAGATCCTGAATCGGATGAAGATTCTGACCACACCTCTGTTCCATCCCCTGAAGACACGGTCGGAGATCCAACTCCAGTCTCACTCACAGAGGACTTGCAGGTATATTCTGAGCATCTTCTTCGGATGGTTAAGTCACTCAAGATAGACTATGTCTCCCTAAAACCTTTGGAAGAAGATCCTATAATGGACATACTGTATTCCTCTGATCCTGGCCCTGTTGCTATTCCATTGGTCAGGGGTATCAGGGAAATGACCAAGGCCTTTCACATTCCCGAACAACAGTACAATTCAACAATAAACAATTCCTGGCACATTCCTGGCACCACCAACATGCTTGCAGACGCTCTCAGCAGGCAATCCCTGCTCGACCACAAATGGTCCATTCCCCTACGATATCTAAGACCCATTTTCCTAGATTGGGGAATACTGGCAGTGGACCTGTTCACCTCCAGGGCGAATGCGAGGTGCAGGCTATTCTGCGCGAGTGCCCCAAGGTGGGGCAGTTGTCTAGGGGATGCCTTTCTCTTGTCCTGGACGGGGGTGTTGTTTTGCCCCTGTTGCCCAAAGCCCTCACAAAGTTGCAGCAGGACGGAACCTAGTGCACCTTGATTGCCCCCAGGTGGCCAAGGAGGCCATGGTTCCCCGTACTTCGCCAGCTAGCCGGGCATCACTGCTGACTTCTGCCCTCCGCTCCAGACATTCTGGTCATAGACCAGGTGCTTCACCCGGACGTCCACATGATGCATCTACATGTGTGGTTCGTTTTACCGTGAATGAGTGTTCTGACCAGGTGGCGGAGATACTTTTAGCCTCACGCAAACCCTCAACTTGGCACTCTTACAGAGCAAAGTGGAATAGGTTCACTTTATGGGCTAAGGATCACAAGGTACAACCAGAATCTTGCCCACTAATGGAGGTGTTCAGTTACCTCATGTCTTTACTGGAGAATGGCTTATCTGCTTCCTCTGTAAAGGTGCACTTTGTGGCTATATCCGCATTCCACTTAGGGATAGATTCTAAACCCATTTTTTCCAATGCCTTGTCTAAGCATTTTCTCAAGGGTATATTTAACAAATTTCCACAGTGGAGCCTATCAGTCGTGTTGGCCCAGTTAATGCACTCCCCCTTCGAGCCTTTGGCTACTTGTCAATTGTCATTACTAGCATACAAGGTGGCCTTTTTAGTGGCCATCACATCAGTTCGCAGAACTAGTGAGTTGAGAGCCTTGAGATGCGATCCTCCATTTGTAAAGATTCACCCTGATAAGGTAGTCCTTAGACCTAGTCTAGAATTCTGCCCGAAGGTAGTGTCCAACTTTCACCTTTCCCAGGATATTACTCTACTCGTGTTCTTCCCTCACCCTTCTTCCCATGCAGAAAGGATGTTATACTCGCTGGATTTGAGGAGGGGATTCAGGGGCTCGCCCTTCAATGGCTTGCCTCTTTTCTCCGAGGTCGGGGACAAAGGGTGGTGATAGGGGAACAGCAGTCTCAGAGACACCCTCTTGAGTGTGGGGTGCCTCAAGGGGCAGTTCTTTCTCCGATGTTGTTTAACATCAATATGCAGATGACACCCAGCTCTATCTGATGTTGGGTGGCCGGTCGGGCTCTAGTCCAGAGGATCTGCACCGGGCGTTGCAGGCCGTGGCTGGATGGCTCCGACTGAGCTGGCTGAAGCTAAACCCGGCAAAGACAGAGGTCCTGGGCCTGAGTCAGGGTGGTCTGGGTTTGGGGCTCCTGCTCCTGGCCTTCGATGGGGTGCTTTTGGTGCCAGCGCCGGAGGTTAGGAGTTTGGGAGTGCTCCTGGACTCCTCGTTAACGATGGAGGCCCAGGTGGCAGCCACTGCTAAGTCAGCTTTTTTCCATGTTCGGCTGGCTCGGCAGTTGGTTCCCTTCCTCGACCACAGTGACTTGGCCACAGTGATCCATGCGACGGTCACCTCGAGGCTAGACTACTGTAACGCTCTCTCCATGGTGCTGCCTTTGTCACAAATCCGGAAGCTGCAGCTGGTGTAGAATGCTGCGGCCAGACTGTTGATGGGTCTTCCTAGCCGGGACCACATCCAGCCGGTGCTGAAAGCACTGCACTGGCTGCCAATAGCATACCGGATTCGCTTCAAAGTGCTGGTTCTCACCTTTAAAGCCCTATATGGCTGGGATCCAACATACCTAAGGGACCGCCTTTCCCCATATGTTCCCCCACGGGCACTACGGTCGGGGACACAATATCTCCTGGCGATACCAGGCCCCAAGGAGGCCAGGCTGGCAGCTACCAGGGCCAGAGCTTTCTCAGTGGCGGCTCCTGCCTGGTGGAACGAGCTCCCAGAGGAGATCCGGGCCCTGCGGGACCTTGTGCAGTTCCGCAGGGCCTGTAAGACGGAGCTGTTCCGCCAGGCTTTCAAGTAGGAGCCGCCACCACTACTGCACCATCGTTATGTTCCATTAGTATTGTCTGGCCCTGGGAAGGGGGAACGGCAGTGTCGCATCGAACTGAGAACATTGAGTAGATGTACCATCTTGTAACGTCATCTTTGTGGACGATCAGATTGGAACAACTAGAGCACTTATCTAGATATGTGTAGTAAGGATTTTATATGGTTTTAATTTTTTATGTGTAGCCGTATGCCTAATTGTGAGCCGCCCTGAGCCCGCGCAGTGGGGAGGGCGAGTTATAAATTGAATTTATAAATAAATAAATAAATAAATAAATAAATTTTGTGTGGGTCACACCTCCCCATTCAGGCGTACTTCTCAGCTGTTTGTCGCCTTTGCCGGTCCATCAAAGGGCCAAGGGGTCTTCACCCATCTCTAGATGGGTATCCAAGGCTATCACGATTTGTTATGAGACAGGGGGTTTGGAGTGTCAATTGACTGTCCACGCTCATTCCACCAGGGCTCAGGCAACTTCCGCAGCGTTTCTGGTGTCAGTGAACATTGCTGATATTTGTAAGGTGGCTTTGTGGTCTTCGCCTTCTACGTTTGTACACCATTATTCTATCGATGTTAATTCTCGAGCAGATGCAGCTGTGGGTAAAGCAGTGTTGCAGTCATTGTTCAAATAAATTTGTGTTGCTCACACCCGCCTTCTTTCATTGTGTGCAGCTTGCTAATCTCCCATGTGGGACTGCACAGAAGACACAACGATGGTTGCACTTACCTGTAACTGTTGTTCATCAAGTGTCTTCTGTGCAGGCACACATCCCTCCCTCCTGTCCCGCTGTGGGCTCTGAACAGGTATTCTCCTACGGTGGCAGGCAAGGACTGAGGAGATAGTGCCTCCCCCTCCCCTCGTCACATGACCAAAAAGGCGGGAAAAAGCTTCACAGCTCTCCTCCAGGAAGGGAGGGGGTCTGGATACTCTATAGATTAATAGAAGCTCTTGGAACCTTCTCCTGATGGCAGGCTTGCATACAGGCAGACCCATGTGTGCCAGCACAGAAGACACTCGATGAACAACAGTTACAGGTAAGTGCAAGTATTTTTTTTTCCATATAAAAAGCAAAGACATGTGTACTTCTAAATTCCATGAATATACCAAATAGTATTATTTGTAAGTTATTGTAGTTTTATACATGATGCATTTAATGTTGTTAAATCAGTCAAAGAAGTTTAGAATAGATTTCAGGGCCCCCCCCCCCATCTGCTTTTTCCCTTGGGGAAAAAATGGAGAAATGTTTTTTTAATGCTTTAAAATTTCTGGAAATTTACATCCCTAAGGTATGCACTAATAAAAGAATGGTTGGCACAGTAATCTAATTATTTGCAGTTTGTAGAACTGTTGTGAACTTAACTTTTGACCATGGCTTTACCTATTGAAGGACCTATTAAAGTTGATGTGCCCCTGTTTTTATTGTGTTGGTTTAAATTGTTGGTTCCCCAGGGCATGTAATATTTTGCCTTCTCTCCATTAAAACTTCTAATGCCCTGTCTCCATTGGCAAGTGCAAAAGAGGTACGGCCCATCACTGGTCTAGGAAAGGGGGTGAGCTTTGATACCAAGATGCAAAGTTGTATTGGGGGGATATGTCTGCATGATGGATGAAGGCAGTTCTAGGTGCGAAGTTTATTGTGTACCTTTCTAAAGTCCCATCTGCCTTTCTAACATGCAGGGGGTGCGCACACTGGACAAGCTGAATGGAATTAATTGTTGTTGCTCAGCCTTCCTTGGGTACAGCCTTCCAATCAGCCTCGTCCTTTCTCCTTGCTTGGGCAGAAAAACTGGATACGTAGTTATGTTGTATTTGTGCACAAATGAACTTAGAGGACTTGAACTTCTTTGTACAGTATTGTGATTATTGGAAACAAAGCAGCCTTTGAGTATCTTTGGGACATACCAGTCTAACCTTTGCCAGAGGAGTGGTGGAGGAGTTAACTGTTGTAGTGCATGGCAGCACCAACAACATTTGTAAACATAGCTGTGTAGTCTTGGAAGACAGTTCTAGGTGCCAAGTGAAGATAGCTTATGTTGTCCCTAATCCTTTGGTAATAGTTGGTTGAAATTATATTCTTCTTTATCTCTCAATTATTTGTGTTATCTCCTTAATTATTCGTGTTATATGCTTAGTTGATTGTATATATGCAGCTGCTTAATGTTACAATTTTCCTTAAGTTAATAAATATTTGATTTGATTTTTACAGCATTTTTGTTGTTTTGTCATAACCCATCTCTAGAACTGCGAGGCAGATAAATAGGGCTGCTTGTGGAGAAGTCCTTTTGTCAGCCTTAGCCCATTTTATGCTTCCAGAACCAATGAATTTGCATCCTTCACATGCTAAGTTTAAGACGAAGGATAAGTATTAGTCTTGTGTTATTTTCTGTTAGTTGCCACTGTTCTAGAATATTTCACCTTTGTGTTTTGTGTTGGTTTTCAGATCATTTGCATTTTTTGAAGTTTTTCCACTATTATTTACCGCTTAGTTGCTTACTGACTTTGTACCTATTAATACTGAAAGTAAGGGTCCTTCATTAAGACCTGTTCAGCATCCATTCCTTTCTCTGTGTTTTGTGATAGAGATGGCTATTATGTTGGTAGATCAGGACTTAATTTCCTGTTGATGTTTTGTCTGTCATTCATCTGTATCGCATATAGGCCCTACAATCTGAAGTATACTTTCCTGAAAGTAAGCCTGTTCAATAACATGGGACTTACTTCGAAGGGGACCTGCTGAGGATTGCTCTCTTGGTATCTATTTATAATATGTCAGACTTCTTGTCTGCAGGCTATTGCAGTATCATAGAGATAGCAACCCTGACAGTTAAATCAAGGCAGGACAACTTTAAAGTTCCTATGTCCTTGCATTAATGTCTTGTGAATTCCCATTACATCTTTTGAAGTCAATGTCCTGGTTCATGTATGCATATGATCTCTCCTGATTTCATTATTCAGCACTCGGAACTCACCATTAACTGTGTGAACTGCCTTAATTGAAATGTATTGTGACTTCAGGTGATGTGAAATTCGGCAATGTGCGTGTTAGACTCTTGGACAAAGTTACTCTCAACAACACCCTCTGGCAGTGATTTGTTTATTGAGAAATAAAAATGTTCCAAGCTAAGACCAGTACTGTGTCAGAAATGAGGTTCTGGCACCAAAACCCATAGTTATAGACAGTTCAGTTCCGTCCAATCACACGCTACAACCATCCCGCCTAGCTTTCGTGCACTCTACTCCCCTACCTGTAAATCCATCGTTACATTTATCTGTGACAGCGAAGCAAGCACAGACATTCCCCAATGTCTTTAGAAGAGTTACATCACCACTACAACAGAGCCATTCTCACACTCTCACACACACCCATCAGGAATTTCCCTCCCTTAGCAGGCCTCAAAACCCCATAAGACATGGCAAATGAGAGTCCAAGCTTGACAGTGCAAGTTCTTTCACCTATGCAAGTCATGATGCAGATGTTGTATTGGACTTGGGGGGGGGGGATCTCATTTTTGGGCTCATGTAACTGGGTTTCATCTTTTTGAGGCAGACATCCTGAGTTTGTACCTCTGTGCATGGGAAGAATGATAGGAACAAATACTAAATTTTCAGTGAAGGGCTTGTTTTCTGACTAATCTTCTTAGGAGTCCATCAAAGGTGGGTAGCCCTTGATGCTGGAGAGGTGCTCCTTGAAAAACGTGAGAGCTCCATAAAACTCTTCAGTTTGGCTCACACTGGATAACAGTGTGAACCACAAGAGTGGAATGTTAGCATTCAGCCAGACCATGATACATTTTTAGCACTACTTAAGATACAATCCTGGACATGGAGCTGATTGTAATGGTCTCCATAAGTTTGTGTCTCGAAATGTAATGTTTGTGGAACAGCTGAATGTATGTAACTAGTCTTTAGAGAGATTGGAATATGGCAGAAGAAATAAAACACATTCCAGATAGTTGGTTGGGTTATATTTGTGTGTGTGTGTGTGTACTGAGACTAAATATAATTGCTTTTTTTTCTACCTAACTCACAACATTGGCACATTGATCAGAGGAGATCTTTTTAAACTCACACAACAAATCAAACTATCATTTTCTTTTCCTGATCTATAAACCAGTATGTAGCTTTAGAGTGTAGTATGAGATTTAAAACTTGGCAACATTTTATCTTTGATTAGCCAGCAAAGCTATTGAAGGTGGTGCCAAGTGGGAAATTTAAGAGCCGCCTCCAGAGCCAAGTTTAGTCAGTCACCATCAGTTTGGACATTAAATGTTTCTTCCACCCCCCCCCAGCCCTTTTTCTTGTCTGCTTATTATAATAAAATGGAGACTAAGTACCTTGGAAGAAGGAAGTCTTGTGTTACAAAACAGGATATAAATCAAGCCATTATTCTAGATTATCTGTTATTCGGAATTGCATTATTATAATTTTTCAGAACATTCCCAAATACTTTATTTAATACTGAGCCATTATAGACTGGTAGGCCTATTCTCAAGAATCATATTACTCTGTGGGGATGAATTAATACATTTGTCCATCTTGACAGGGTTTTTTTGGATGCAAAATTGGTGTTTCCATGAAATCTGATAAGTCTTCAGACAGTTGTAAATGTACCCAGTTGGAAATGAGCCATTTTCCTTAAAAATGAATGCCAACTGATTTACTATTGTTACAAGCAGAAATATGGGACCTGGCAGTACGACTGATGGGAATGGACATCCCCCTGTGGGATAGGCATAGTAAAGGTAGAGGTAAAGGTTTCCCTTGCTCGAAAGCCAGTTCAATCCGACTCTAGGGATGCGGTGCTCATCTCTGTTTCCAAGCCAAAGAGCCAGCGCTGTCCAGAGACATTTCCGTGGTCATGTGGGCAGCATGACTACACGCCAAGGTGCACGGAACACTGATACCTTCCCACCGAAGCGGTACCTATTTATCTAATTGCAATTTCTTGCTTTCGAACTGCTAGTTTGGCTGGAGCTGGGACCAGAGATGGGAGCTCACTCCGTCATGCGGCACTCGGGTTTCAAACTGCTGAACTACCAACCTTCCAGTCTGCAGTTCAGCGTCTTAACCACTTTTGAGCCACTGCAGCCCAGGCATACCGTAGGGATAGGCATACAGCTTAACCACTTGAGCCACTGCAGCCCAGGCATACCGCAGGGATAGGCATACTGACAGACAAATGTTGCTTGGCTTTAAAGTGCATATAAAAAAGACAGTTCGGATTGTGTGGTCATTTGCTTTGACGTGTAAGGATTACATCCATTTCCACAATGGGCTTTGTGTTCCTTTCCTTTCTATAGCACCTTATTTCCAGAGCCAAATGAGAATCCAATGCCTTTTCCTGAAATGCTTTTAGAGAAAGAGAATGTGAAAATACCCAGCAATATCAGTGTGCACTACAATGATAATAATCTGAATTCAGAAAACATGTTTCTGGACAGTTGCAGGGATAAGAGAAGGCAACAGTGTCTGTAGTAAGGTATAGACCAAAATACATCTGGCAGCTATTTAAGCAGTAGGAGAGAAAATAGAGCTGGTTTTAGAGTAGATAATCTGCCATGCATTATGAGTCCCCCCCCCCTTAATAGTCTCCAGAGACCTCCCTGAGAGTGATGGTTGGATTCACAGGAGACCCACGTGTGAACTGGAGAACACTACTGTCCGCTTTTGCAGTAACACAGCAGCCGCAGAAGAAGGACAGGTCATGTTTCCAGATTTATTCCTCTTCACAGCAACCCTTCATGCTGCTTCATATTCTGGTCACTGGTCTCCAATGATTATGGGCATCAGTTTTTTGGAGTTCTTGGGGTACTGCTAGAGAAATGGGTAAGCATAAAAAATGTGCATCTGTGACTGCCATTTGTGCTTGTGATTCATAGAATCTAACTCAGGGATGTCAAAGTCATTTGTTATGAGGGCCGGATCTGACATAAATGAGATCTTGTTGGACCGGGCCATGTGTGTCATAAAATGTAATGCCAGGTAGCGGAGATATAAACTTTATAAAGGACACAAACACAAAGGTTTTTTTTTTACTTAAAATAAAAACATGTTTAAAACATTAGCACTCTGGCAATATTTTGTTTATTTAACAGTGTCTGATAACTGACACCTCTTGCTCTGAATTATTGCATCAAAATGTCTGTGCTGTTGCAATCTTGAGCATGCTGTTCAGGTGTGTATCTGTAAGCTGCAAACCTACAATGACGCAGCAGCAGCAGAACTTGAAGAAGCAGCGGAAGACAGCCAGTTCCACTGCAGGCCTGATAGAAGCCCTCCGGGGGCCTAATCCAGCCCATGGGCTGCATGTTTGACACCCTTGATCTAACTATTCTACATGATGGAACTACTCTATCAATAGTGGAACTGAAAATCGTGCAAAGTTGTGAGTGATGACTGAATCATATGAGGAGGTGCGCATTACATTTCAGAGGCATTTCTGCTCTCTTTTTCAACCCTGTCTTTAGTGCCAGGTTTTTCAGCAGATGCTATTTTAAGCTTTTTACTCACTTCCACTTAACTAGAGAAGCTAAACTGAAATGAATGCTTTATTCCAAGATATCTAACTAATGCTCTAGATCTCCAGTTTAGTTTCCAAATATGGCCATTTAGGAAATCTGTATCCTCTATGCATAAGGGTTGCTTAACACAATAAGGGTATTGCAGATCTACATCCGAAAAGGTACTGGCCTACACATAAAGTGTTTCTTTGTAGTTATGAACTAGATGAGATAATAGTTTTTCCTTCTGGTATCAGCCATTCTTTGCTCATGACATGGTACTTTAAAGTGAGGGGGGGGTTCTACGTGAGCTGGAAATCCTGACACCATGGATCTTGTCCATGGTTTGGAAACAAGCATCATAAAGGTTCACTTATTCATAAGCCAGAATTTATTAAATGCACCTATGGAGTATGAGCACATTTGAAGATTGATGTTGCAGCTATGTAATGACCCTACCTGGCCTATCAAATGTTGTAGTAAAACTTGAAGAATATTAGCAGTCTCACAGGTTTGTTGGCAGTGTAGACTAGCAGTTTAGTTTTATTCATTTGGGCATTTATATGCTACTATTCTCACAAAGCAGTTTACAGAAAATTCCAAAAATACTGTGACAACAACCGAGTGCAATTTAAATAAGGAAAACAAAGTTAAGCCTTGAATGTATTGCATTACTGCACTCTTTTCCAGTAACCATGACACTTGCACATAACTCGGGGTTAGAACCATGACTGCTAGGTTTGGTATCTGAAGAAATGTGCTTGCACACAAAATCTTATGCCTTGAATTAGGTCTTAAAGGTGCCGCTGGACTCAAGCTTTGTTCTGTTAGGTTTGTAAAACCTTCACTGAAATGAAGAAATGAAATTTCTTTTGTATGATTGTTGACTTATTTGCAGGGTTGCCAAACTCCAAATGTGGCCTAGGAGCTTGAGAGGGTGAATTCTGGCATTGCACCCCACTGAAGCCTCTCCCCCCATTACATCCTCCCCAAACTTCACCCCCAGATTGCCTGGAATTTGCTAACCCAGAGTTAAGAACTCTGTTAATTTTCCCATTGGGGAACAAGCTCAGATACTTAATGTTATGACAATTACTATGACGATTACTATTTTTCTAGTATTAATCCCCCCCCCCCCAATTTGCTACTGGATTACGTGAGCCATGCCTTTTCTAGTTATATTAATATTTGCAAACCCAAGTTAATTTTTGCTCCAACAGTAGGTGCAGTAGGTGTAAGCAAGCCCCATAGGGTAGGTAGCACACTCAGGGCTTCACTGCCCAGTTTTAATTGTGGATGTGTTGCAAGACTTCTAATATTTCTGCAGTTGTAATACATTTGCAGCACCACATACATGGAAAACATAGATGCAGCATCTTGCTTAATGCTTCCCACCGAGCATGTCTATTATTTTTCAAAATAAGAATCTATTTTAAGAGGTTTGGAATACTTTGCTTGCTTGCCCGTGCATGCCAGATTTCTGTTTTGTATAAAGAAAGCTGCTTTTTAGCATAATTTTAAACCATAAACAGTTCAGTACTCAGATCTGTTTAAACACTGCATTTTTTTCTGTGTGGAGTATTATATCTGTTGAATGTATATAGCACATCTTTTAGGGGGGAAACGTGGCACCATGGTATTTAAAGCAATGAAGTTCACACAGTGCCAGTCATGGAAAGATAAGAGAATTTGGTTAAAATGTAAAGGGTAGATACAATGTTAATCTCTTTTAATTGTGTTCAGTGGTTGGATCTCCCCTCCCCACAACAATTATAATTCTATCTGTATTTTGGTATTGTGGGGGGGGGATTGTGTGTGTTTGTGTGTTTTTTCTCCCCTCTGATTTTCACACTTCTGATTCCCAGTCTCTTCAAGGGATCAAGAACTATTTTGGGGGCACTGATTCTATATTTTCAAATAACTCATAATTTCCATCTGCTTTTACTTGACTTGTGGTTGTGAAGATCATGCTTGGCCCTGGGGATCTAACAGTGTGCTGAGAGGATGTGGAGCTTTGTCAGCCAGTGAAATATGTCTGGCTTCCACCCCTCCCCTTCCCCACTGGCTTTCCTGTGCCTTTCATCTTGTGTGGTCCAACTGAACTGGATACATTTCACAGTACTGCTCACCTTCCTTCTTTCTTATGTGTCTTTTATACAGACAGTTCCGTAGGGAAACATGAGGACCATCTTGAGAAATTCTGTATACCGAAAAATAAAATATATCCACATTTGTCTTAGGTGTCCCATATATCTGATCCATCTGATCAATATCAAATTGCAGTTGCTTACAAATGTTGCTTAATAGAAAACGTGTCAGGGGGAAAAACTGATTTCTAATGGCAGGCAGAGTGTCTACTCCATTTATGCCTGACTGCCGTACTGTTTCTTTCAGGCCTTGCTGCAGTCCACGGTCCAGCAGCGAGAAGAAGCTGTCGAAAAACAGTATGTATCTGCGATAGAAAAACAAGCACATAAGTGTGAAGAGCTCCTTAATGCTCAGGTAACTGCACTGTTGTGCATATCTTGACCGGGGTTCAAATAGCTATGTAAGCTGTCCTAGTGGCTTATGCGTCTTCCTTTTTTGTGGGCCCCCCTCCCAAAAACCACACTAATACCTCTGTTGTATCACAAACTGCTTTTGAAACTTCCCTCCATTCAGTTACTGTTTACTGTGTAACATAAGTGGTTGCAGTTAGAAACGTGTTAGGTAAGTATCTAGTTTGTGCTTTGGTCATATTTTTCCCCAATATGTATTCTTGCACTCTTCTTATAACAACTTGCTTGTGATCCTTGACCCTAGGGATGTCCGACCGTCCTCAACCAGGACCAGGGCCTCCTCGGTCCTGGCCCCGACCTGGTGGAACTCTCTGACAAATGACATAAGGGCCCTGCGGAACCTCATGCAATCCCATAGGGCCTGTAAGACAGAGATGTTTCGCCAAGCTTTTGGTTGAGGGTAGCAATGGTTACCTCATTGGCTGGCGCCCTTCCTTCTCCCCTCCCCCCCTTTCTTGCTCTGAATTCCCTTTCCCCCCCACCCCGAAAAGGGGCTAGCAGTCCAGAATTGGGGCAAATAATATCATAGGAAAATTGCTACCTTGGATTGTTTTATCTGTACTGTAATTTTTTTACTAAGTTATTCATTGAATTTTAATATTTTGTATATTTTATGGCATTATGCCTTGTACATCACCCAGAGCCTGGCATAAGCTGGACTGTTGCGATTAATACATCATCATCATCATCTTGTCTCAAGTACTTTGTGTGTGTGTGGGGGGGGGTTGACTGCCACTAGGGCTGCTGGACCTCCTACTGGAGCCCTATTTGTCCACTGTTGCTCAGAGCAGCAGCAGGACAAATTCTTTTTTAAAAGGTTATGTCAGCTGCGTTGCTGCATCACTTAGGAATCCCTGGAAATTCTATGGTTTTACCACTGAGTTTCCAGCAGTTGCTAGAGCTGCCCTACATCACTTCCAGGTTTTCCCCAACCACTAATCATCAGTGTAAAAATTATGTGTATCTATATGTGGACATAGACTTTTGAAACTGAGAAATGTTTCACAAGCAGTTTGTGATGAAGCTTGGGTGGCTCTTCCAATTAATAAGGGAAAGTCCCCTTGAGGATAACAAAAGCTGTTGGTCTCATTGGGAAGTTTACTTTGCAGTTTTTGCCAAAAAGCACAATGATCATGAAATTTCCACCCAGACATTTCCTTTCCATAATGTTGGGACACTTAAAACTACTCTGATGATATCATAATACACACTTGTGCAACTATTAGTTGCACTTTTCTTTTCATGTTAGTGGTCTAATTTCAATTGTTGGTCTTGCAGACAAAGTCAGGGCACTGTAAAGCACATTCTATAATCCACCCAAGAAACTTTATTTTATGATAGTGTTTAGGATACTATGATAGCCAACGGAAGAAGGTAAGGGTTTACTTATACTTATGATCTACTTGGTATATTTTGCAGTATTTAGGGCTGCCAAGTCCCCCCGGGGGGCGGATAATCCCCCGCTTTGGAGGCCCGATTTCCGCCGCCGCGGAATTGGGCCCCGGGGGAAAACCCACCCCAGCGTGCACGTCAGCCGGATGTGATGTGATGATGCCGGGCATGCTGGGGGCGGGGCCACAGCCATTTGAGGGGAAAACTCTATGTTTGAGGGGGGGAACTCTATGTTTGAGGGGAAAACATGCCGGGGCTCTATTAAATCTCCACAGGGTGAAAATCATACCACATCGAGAAATATAGCGGATATTTTCACAAAATTTTGTGAACAACTCTATACGTGATCTAATCCGACAATGGGCTGAATCAACACATATTTAGACTCGCTAGTTCCTCCGAAATCATTATCTGAAATACAAACATTGGCACTGGATAGTCCTATAACGAGAAAGGAGGTGATAGATGCAATCAAACAGACAAAATCTAATAAAGCTCCAGATATTGATGGCCTCCCGTATACAAAACATTTTGCGCTTCACTAACAGACCCTTTATTAGCCCTTTTCAACTCGGCCTTAAGATGGAATCCTACCACCATCCTAGTCAGAATCCTCAATCACAGTCATTCCCAAGAAAAATAAAGATCCATCAGACCCGGCATCCTATCGACCCATTGTGCTGATAAACAGTGATGCCAAGCTTTTTTCAATGATTTTGGCAAACCGTCTTAAGAATGTGGCCCCTGATATCATCAACACAGACCAGACGGGATTTATCCCAAATAGACAGATTACGGAAAATATACGACAGACATTGAATGTGATCTTAAAAGGCACGCGCTCCAAGGAACAATCCCTGATTCTGGCCTTAGATTTTGAAAAGGCCTTCCATTCCATTGAAATTTCATATCTACTTACACTGTTACAGTGCATGAGGTTTGGAGCAAACTTATTGACGGCCTTAAGAGCAATATACCAAAATTCTCGATCCAGGGTGAGGATAAATAATGTAAATTCAGCCTTCTTCTCTCCCACAAGAGGAACTCGGCAAGGCTGCCTGCTTTCGCCTCTCATATTCACGCTCGCCATAGAACCACTGGCGGAAGACCTCCGTAACAACAAAACCTTCAAGGGAGTTTCAATAGATGGAAAAGAACATAAGATGACGATGTATGCTGATGACATGGCCTTGTACGTCTCCAATCCATCATCATCTTTGCCGGCCATTGCTGAAATCATCTCCAGGTTTGGAAAGGTCTCGGGACTAAGACGGAACACAAACAAATCTCAAATTTATCCAATAATTATCCTGAAGAAGACCAGACTGGCCCTACAAGAAAGATTTACTTACAAATGGATAACATCAGAGTGGAGACACCTCAGCGTCCACATACCAATAAACTTTGACAAAATTAAGGAATGTAATTTCCATAGAACACACAAAGACATCCAAGAAAAAATACGGGAATGGAATGAAATTCAGCTGTCTTTGGCAGACAGGTTACAACTGATACAAAGTTTTATTTTTCTGTGCTACCTGTTTCTTTTTAGGGCAATCCCTATATATATTAGAGATAAGGAATTTATCAAATGGCAACGTACACTAACAAACTTTTTGTGGAACTCGATGAAATCAAGGGTGGACCACAGATATCTCACCAGACCAAGCTCCATGGGAGGTTTGGGAATTCCCTCATTACACAGATACCAACATGCGTAATAAAAATGCTTCAAAATGATCAAGCTACAAGCTGGTGCCACATTGAACAAGCTTACGTATGTCCCTTCTAACTTCCAGACATGATATGGATGCCCAAAGCAAATCGACCTAAAACCATAGTTGATAATGCATTCTTAAATGCCACGTTAAGAATATGGGATATGCACAGGAAAACATTGGCACCAAAGATATCCCCCCTGTCTACCTTCATCAATCAACCTTGGTTAACTCCAGGGTGAGAACCGGCTGCCTTTGAAAAATGGACGAATGCAGGACTTCACAGAATACAAGATATTGCCTCAAAAGGACACCTCCATTTGAAGAATTATTCCATTCTAAAATCTCCTGGTTAAAACTTTATCAACTCAAGAGTCTCATCGACTGGGCAAAAGAACAAGAATCATTCTCCAGACCCAAAACAGTATTTGAACGCATCCTGGAAAAAACACCTGACAAAACGAAAGGTGTCTTATCACTGATATACAAATTGCTGCTGGAAAAGGAACACGACAAATCTATGGCTATGTCTAACAAGATCGCTTGGAACAAGGACCTTCGAAGGGAAATATCTAACCAACAATGGACAAAGATATGGGACTCACAAGCTTGCAAATCTAGAATATTCTCCATAAGACTACAATTTTTAAAACTCCAAACGAGATGGTACCTCTCCCCGAAGAGATTAAGACATATGCAACCCACCTACAATCACCTCTGTTGGAAGGGATGCGGGGCGGTTAGTGATTTTTCCCACTGCTGGTGGGAGTGTCCAAAAATACAGTCTTTCTGGAAGCAAGTGATAGAGGAAATCACTGCAATCACTTCTCAAAGAACCCCTCTAGACCCAACAGTAATCTTATTACAACTAGGAGACGGAGGATCTCAGAATACCAACATGTCAAGATTGACCGTGGCAGCTGTTTGGAAGAAGAAGAGATTGGATTTATACCCCGCCCTTCACTTGGAGTCTCAGAGCGGCTTACAAACTCCTTTCCCTTCCCCTCCCCACAACAGACACCCTGTGAGGTGGGTGGGGCTGAGAGAACTCTGACACAAACTGCTCTTTTTCAAGGACAGCCGTGCCAGAGCTTGTGACTGACCCAAGGTCACATCAGCAGGTGCAAGTGGAGGAGTGGGGAATCAAACCCGGTTCTCCCAGATTAGAGTCCGCACACTTAACCACTACACCAAACTGGAAAGCCCCAGACCCACCAGATATCAAAATGTGGAGACAAAAATGTTGGAACCATTTTGTAATGGACAGGATTGCAGAAACGTACACAGATAGCTCACACAAACCCTCAACCACACACCCTACCTTTGTCAAAACATGGTTTTCATTTATACAATACATGGTAGAACATGAGATAATCCCTCACAGTCCTCAATACATAGAATGGCTGCACTTCTAAACTCTTTTTAACATTGATCTTTAATTATAATGGGCTATAATTATTAATTATTGAGCTTTGGAATGAAATGAAGTACTAAGTATAATAAGTCTGATTGCTGCACTTATGAATTTATGGTTAATGCTTTGTTTATGGTTGACAACTTCAAGGTTACATATTCTATTTAATTTGTTTAAAGGAAAAAACTTTCAATAAAAAGTGTGTTTTTTAAAAAAAGAATATTTTAAATTAATGTATTAGTTTAGAATAAATTGATGTATTTGTAATGTGTAAGTATGTAAACATTTGATTTTTTTTAAAAATAGTGTATTTTTCAAACCCTTTTTGATGGGGTAGTCTGTAAAATGGCTGCGAACTTGGGCTAGCGCTCTGTGTTGAAGCAGCTGCCATAATTTTTGGTTCTTGAAAACAATGATATCTACCCAGGGGTCATTTCGTAGAAAAAGAGGTGCAGGAGCTCATTAGCATACCTGTTATTAGCATATGCCACACCCCCTGACATCACCAGAAGCACCTGCGGGGCATCTGGAGAAGATCGGGCTGGGAAGCCAGGCATTTAATTCCCCCCCTCAGGGGGGCGGGCCTGGGCCCCTTACTGCCAGAGCACCGCTCTGGGGCACTCCAACAGGAAATGACCCCTGCATCTACTTCATCATGCTATTAAGGATTGAATGTAGTCCAGAAATTTGTCTGATCCAAAATTCATCTTTTACTGTAACTCAACCATTGCTGAGTTCTTGGAGATTTGAGAGTTCTTACATGTTTACTGAAAGTATCATTCTATTTATTTATCATGTATAGTCTGCCTTTCTCACTGAGACTCAAGGCAGATCGCATAATGTTAGTCTGAAACAACACATCAATATTAAACATGACATGTCAAACAATGCAAGAAATGCTAAAATTACAGAAGCAGAAACATTATGCAGTGAAAGCAGGGCCATAGGAGATTCATGACACAATTCATTTTCAGTGCTTCCTCTTCCAGTGGCCCAGTTCAAAAATTAACTCAGTGTTAAGCTGAACTAGTAAGCTTGTGCAGTCTTCCCTCCTCGCATGACATTCCTCCCTTTTCAATTTCAGAGTCTTCTGAGTTCACATACGTTTCACCTTCTTCCCTTTTCATTTACCTGCTCCCTTTCAACTTCAGAGTGAACCTGCTTCTGACTGTGGTTGCAAACCATGTAGCTGAGCACTTTGCATCATTAGTGAAAGAGCCAGTGCAGATATAATATGGACCCAAGTCAGTTCCACAACTGAGCCCACAGAGCTTTGGGACCCTTGCAGAACATGGCTGTCTTCTTTGGAACGTCAAGGGCGTAAGCGTTGATTTAGCAATGTATGTGTTGCATTTGAGCAGCATACTAGTAGAATAGATGTGTTCTGAGAAGCATTTGAGCCTTTAAGAGCTTTTTGAATTCCCTCAAGTATTGTCATATTCTCCAAAACAAGTATCCATGGTTCCTCTGTTAAAAAAAATCTCTGCAGTTTATCATTTAGAGCCCCTGAATTTAAAAAAATTGGCCATGTTCCTATCAAGACTATTGTTTCATTTGTATTAGAGAATATTAGACGTTGAGAAACAACATGCTATAAATAGAATAAAAAAGTTTATGTTCTATCCAAGTTCTATGAACAGGGTAACACCTATATCATATCTTTATAATTTGACAAATTATTAACACAGGAGAGATTTTACATTAATGTGATGGGATGCTTTGCCCTCTGCAGTTGTTGAGGGAAGATATAAAAAAATCGCCATGATGCTTCAGACACAGACTTAATATAAAAGAAATTGTAACCAGTTGTGGACATGATTAAATCTGTTTACGGTATCTTCTCTGAGTCACATTCCAGGAAAGAAAAGATTTTTTTTTATTCTTTTGATTTTTTTTTACAGGAATTGGGAAGAGCCGCAGGAACTATATTTATGTTTGACTGTGCATCAAATGTTTTCATTTAGAGCTGTTGTTCAAAAAACCTACGTCTACATTAGCGACTGTTGATTTGAGTTTAATTTTTACAATGTATTTGCTTTACTTTTTACTATTGGTGAATGAAAACTGTATATTCTTCCTTTAAGGCCTGGAACATATTCCTGTACTAATGCAGTGTTTTTTGTTTGAACTTTTGCCTGCATTGTATATGCATTAAAAATAATGCATGCAGAGCCACACATTAAGCTCCATGTGAGGATGCCACTGAAAAATGGCAATCCTGGGTCACTCTCTTCCTGTCATGGGCATGGATGAGGATGAGCTGACAGAGCCTGCAGAAACCACAGCTGGCCCCTCTGAAGCAGCAGAGGAGGATAGCTGGCAAGTGCCTGTAACAGCAGTCTTCACACCTGGCCCAGGTAAGAAGGAAGAACTGCAAGCTGAAAGTCCTCCTGACTCACCCCCACATGTGACTCGTTTTAAGGGAGCGACTGTGACAAAACTTAGCAAGCAGACAAAGAGAAGCCAGACTACAAGGGAGTCGCTCAGCCAGCCCAGAGTTCTAACAGGAGCCTGGCCAATCGTGCAGCTGGCTAATTGGTAGCAGCATTTAACTCCACACTCCACACTCCCTTCATGGAAGCAACAAGTCAGCTTTCTGCTGCTAGCATCCACTCCGGCTCGGCTTTTGCACCTAGACCTTTGGACCCCCTGGCTTTGGACTTGGCTCTGTGTTCCTGGCTCCTGACCCTGGCTTTGGCTTGTTCTTGACTCCCTTTGATTGGCACCCCAGCCCGTGACACTTTCCCCCTTTTGACATACTTAGCCACTTTGTGGCATCATCATATTATGCACTTCTTCATCTCTGACAGCAGCTGCCATTCAAATGGTATGGAGAGAGGGGTTTATCGAAGTGTGTCATGACAAGCACAATTACCTTTATTTTATTTGCATTATTTATAATCTGCCTTTCTCACTGAGACTCAGGGCAGATCACACTGTGAAAATCAAATAGAGTCATCAAGCTGGAACATCCACTAAGAAAAGCCAATAGGGTTTGGATTCAGATACCTGAATGCAGAACGGAAACAAAGCATAAACAATAACATGTTAAATGATGCAGAAATTACATAGTAGGATTACACTATATAACACGGTATGAACTATACTGTATGTACTATTGTAGTCCACAGTCTCTCTCCCTTTTCCCAAAACTGATTTCTCAAACATTTTGTTACAGTACAGCACTATTACCTATGTAGAAAGGCCTGAATAATTCAGTTTTGCTTAGTTTGCAGAAAACCATGAGAGCTGGAGCTCTCCTAACCTCATCAGGCAGACCATTTCATAAAGTGGAAGCCATGCCAGAGAATGCATGTATATGGGCAGTTGTTGATTTTACTTGTTTTCAGGGTCACACTTGTAGGAGACCCTGTTCGGGTGATCAAAGCTGTTGTGGTAGATCAGGAGGGGAGGTCCTACAGATATGAGGGACCAAGCCCATGAAGGGCTTTATGTGTGATAGCTAGTACCTTGAATTGAGCCTGGTGCCTGATAGGCAGCCAATGAAATGACAATGGAGTGACCATGCCACAGGAGTAGGTTGTGGGCATCTTAGGTCTAACAGTTCTGCACTGGGACAATACTGTTGCCCTAGTGGCCTCTTGTTCCTTTTTCTAGGAATAACAAACATGTTATTTGGATTAATATTACCTAGGGTTGCCAGGTCTTACCTGGAAGTGACATCATCACACCGGGCACGTCATACAGGGGGCGCACTATCGTTTAGGCGAAAACTCTATAGTCACCATAGAGTTTTTACCCAAATGCTAGAGCGTTCCCCCGCATAATAACATCTCCAGGTGACATCATTGTGCCAGGTATGTTGGGCACATTGGAGCTCTTCATGGGTGGGGCTCCCCTTGCCGGCCAGATGGGTGGCAGTAAATTGGGGCCCCCAAAAGCGGGGAAACTCCACCCCCATCGGGGGGATGGCAACCCTACCTGTAGCGCAGCTTGAGAGACTGTATTAAGAGGAGGAACAAAGCAAAATCACTCACCCTTCTTTTTTACTGAGGATATGGGAAGTTCAAGAAGAAGACAGGAGGATGCCACAATTCCTGTTGACCCCCACTCCCAGTATACCCCTGTGGTGCAGTGAGGACCCCTGACTCTCAGTCAGAGAATTTCAGGAAGCTGCAGGGGTAAGATCAAGGTGGGTTTGTTGTGCTAAACCAGTACCGGGAGCTTTTCCATGGGATCAAGCTCTGTCTTCATCTAAAAAAAAATTTTTTAGCCTGGGGGCCCTTTGCCACTGAAGTTTCATAGCTCAGGTTGTCTATTGACCTGGCACTGCTGCTGATGAAATAATATTTATTTATTTTACAAAATTTACGTCCCACTTTTCTGCCCTCACAAGAGCCACCAAGACAGCTAACAAATTAAAACACACGTGATAGAATCACATTTTAAAACCATTAAAACTGTAGTATAGTATCGCAGAGGATTTAATTCATTCTTTGAGCAGCTTCCAAAATAGAGGGTGGGTTTTTAAAAAAACCTGAGAGCTGTTTCTTGCCATTTTTCAAATCTCCATGCAGACATTTCCAACCTCCTTTGGACATGAGACCATGCAGTCAAGGTATTCTGGCAACCCCCAGATCATGGTGTTACTCCAACTAAGCCCATGATTAGCCAGCTCACAGGCTGTGTTGGTCAACCTGGTCATATCTCCATGACTTGGAACTGACCCAAGAAGACAAAAAAACTAAAACACCCCTCCCAAAAAAGCACCTATATGAGCCAGCCGTAATTACAGTTTTGACAATATATTATTATTATTATTATTAGTGCATTACTGTTGCTGGCACTGTATCTCAAGTAGGCATGATGTGAACCACACTGATAATTTCTCACGCACTCAGTTTTTGAATCTTGCAATCTTATTTAAATACATGTCCTCCCACAAAAGCAATGCAGCCAGAGCCGAATGCACATAGTGAGACTTTGTTCTGTTAAAGCCATAGAGCTGGTGCATTAAGGGATGAAGTCCCAGTTCAAGGTCTCAGTTCAGCCATCAGCAGGCAGGGGTAAACATGGTGATAGTTGTGTTATTCTTGAAATGAGAGAAATCTAAGCCATGTTAGCTCACAACCAGTTTCTGAAGAAGAGGGTGTAACATTTATTCTGCACAGCTTATTTTCAAATACTTCTTTATCCTTTAAATTTTGGAAACCTTTGTATGTAGCGGTATATTGATATGTCTAGAGTTCTGGTAAATAATAAATTGTTTCCATTTTGCCACTGAAACCATGGCTTATCTTAACTAGGATTATCTTAAATCCAGAATTCAGCCAGCAGAGCATCCCTCAATCCTGGTTTCTGTTGGCAAAATGCTGATTACGGCACCTTGCCATTTCCCCCGCCTTCCCCACAGAGACCCATCTGCTATTTCCAGCCTGTGTCGTGTTGCCCAACTAATGGAAAAGCCTCACAGAAGCACCAAATTTCAGCCACTGTCAGCATGACTTTTGCTTGGCAGGCCAGCAGCCGAAACCACAGCAAGGAAGGTTGGTAGGGAAAAGCACTTTGTCAGGTCATTCTTGCTGGGTGCCTCTGTAGCAGGAGAGTGCGAAGTAGTGATGTAACACCCCACACACACTTTTCCAAAGGTACATTTTGTCAGTCCTTAAAGAGGCACAAAGAGGGGAGGGAATTTGGCAACATCTAAGCCAGCTAAATAAGTGTTTAGTAACCTTTCCCCCACAGTCCCATCTCCATCTTTGGTCTCTCAGTCTCACATGCTCATCTCTCACCTGGCTGCAATTTTAACCTCCCAGCCCTCCTATTCAAGGTCATTCTGTCTTTTCTCAAGACATGATAAAGCAGTTTCTCCAGAGCCTTGTCCAGTTTTACCCTTCAGTGTTCCCTCCTATTCCTGAGTGGAAGCTCCAGCTTGTCCTCCCACAACTGACAGGAAAGCCTTTTAAACCCATTGCAACTTATAACCTAAAAAGTATTTTCACAAAATACCAGGCCCATAACCTGGATTTATTTTATCTTGGGGAGCTCCGGGGTTCTGGGGGGGCTACTGGTGCCAGAGGGACTTACTTTAAAATAAAATTTAAACCTTACAAGGGGAGGAAGATGGCGGGCTGGCCTCGTTGCCGGCTGGGTGAGTCTTCTTCCTGCAGGGACCGGCAATGAAGCCATCTGCCAGCAGCCAGCTGAGCAGAGAGGGGTTCACATCCCTAGCAAGCAGGGAGAAGACTCTGCCAGGAAGGGATGAGGGAAACCTTGTGGGGCTGTTCTTTTAAGAGAGGGGGCTGAGCCCCCAATAGCCCCACCATAGCTACAGGCCAGTAAAAGACGGTCTTTCCTGTTGCCATCTGCTCTGCTAGAGGGACATCAGAACCAACTCCACTTAGGGCAGATGCACCCTTCCTCCACTTTCATGACTACAAGGTAATTTTTCATCCTGACCCTACCATTCTTCCAGAGGTGGCTGCAGAATTCCATCTAAATCCAGACATAATTTTGCCCATTTTCTTCCCATCTCTAGAAACAGGAGCAGAGAGGGCTCCATGTTCAGGATGTGAAAAGAACACTTGGACATCTTCTTTCAGGAAGCACAAGAAGCTTTTTTGTGTCCTTTCTGGAAGTAAGAAGGGCTAACCCCTTTTAGCTCAACGTCTTAGCTACTGGATACCTCAGACTATAGAGCTTTCTTATGAAATGGCACGTAACCTTCTGCCTTCCAAAATCAAGGCTCATGCCATAAGAGCGATAGCCACCTTCTCTGCCTTTGCAGGGAGCATATCTTTGCCAGAACTGTGTTATGCTGCAACCTGGGCTCAGCCCTCCACTTTTATCAGGCACTGCACCCTAGATACCCTAGATGGTATATGGATGCTTCTTTTGGCTGAGCTGCCCTGCAGTCTCTCCTAGACACCTGCACATACCCCCAAGTAGGTCAGCTTGCTAGTCTATACCTGTCAGTGTGATGCACAAAGACCACAATGTAGTTTAAGGGCAAGTTGTTTACGTGTAACTGTTCTTCAAGTGGCCATCTGTGCATTCACAAAACCCGCCCAGCTTCCCCACAGCAGGTGCTCTAACATGACTGTAGCCAAGGAACTTGGCAAGAGAGACATGGCCTCCCCCTCCAGAAGCATGTGTGGTCTGTCCCATGTCCTGGGGGAGAGGAATTATTTGCAACTGTTTTATCGATCTTGAAGTTTCCAAGATCGTACTCCGCTCAGGTGCAAATCCCATCTATGTGCATCCACAGATGCCCTCTTGAAGAATGGCAGTTAAAGGTAAGCAACTTGTCTTTCAAATACTTCTTTGATGAAAAGGATTATATGAATCTGATTCCATCTTGGCTCAGGCTGACATTTGCACTGGCTACTTTGGTTGTCCTGTCTTCACCAGGAGATCAATAAAGGAAATATGATCAAGTTTATTATCTGGACTTCAGTGGCTTTTGATGAAATTGATCTGTGGTATCCTTGCATGGACTGATCTGCACAAGCACGATGTTCTGTTGTGTTGGTTCTGCACTGTGTCACTGATAGGCTCCAGGGCATGGTCTTGGGGAACAATTATTCCTGTGTTTGGGAACTGACATGGGGTCTCAAAGGATTTATTTATTTTATTCATTTATTTAATTTTTTACCCCACTCTCCCCGCCGAGGCAGGCTCAGGTTTGCTTACAAAAGAACTGCTAAATTAATTAATTAATTGATGTATTTATTTAATTTAGTCTGTCTCTGAAGCTTTTTTAAAAGACATTTATATTAAATTGCTTGGAGAGATCATGCAGAGTCATGGAACGGGTTGTCATCCTTTTGAAGATGGCACCCAGTTTCCTTAAGGAGCCAGCAAAGCAATTTAATCTCTGGATATGTGTCTGATGACAGTAATAAACTAGTGAGGGTGAGTAACTCGAAACTTAATCCTGATGGAGTCGCTAATAGTGGTTTCCCTGGCGCCTGGTGAAGTGGTAGAAATGGCTTATGATTCAGGAATGCTCTTGGACTCATGCCTTCTTTTAGAGGGCCAAATAGGATCTGTGGCCAAGAGTACCTTTTGTCTGCTTTGTGCCCTTTCTTAGACCAGAACTTGGCTTTTGTGGGGTGCCCTGATAACCTCCCAGCTGAACTGCTACAGTGTATTCCAGCAGGTCAGGACCAGTGTTTCCTCTAAGCTGAGTTACCTCACAGTGAGCTAGCTCACAGAATTTTTAGCCTCCGGTTCACACATTTTTGTCTTAGCTCAGGAAGGATGGCTCCAGCGCAAACTAATTTATGCAGTAGCCAAATCGCTTGCTCACAACTTTAATCCCAGTAGCTCACAAAGTAGAATTTTTGCTCACATGACCCCACAGCTTAGAGGGAGCATTGGTCAGGACCCAAAAGTGGGTCAGGAAGCTGCTGAAAGTGGGTCCCAGGCCAGCCCTCCCTTATGGCAGGTCTTTCCCTTTTTGTCCTTTCCTCCTTGCCAACACTTCACATTCTGGTCTTCTCCTCCTCCTTTGTAACAATAGTGAAGAGGAAAAAAGCCATCAGGCAACTAGTAACTTCACTGCAGTAGCTGAAAGAAGAAGGGGAATCTGGAGAGCAGGTGGAAGCTGTTCTGCATGCCACATTGAGAACCGCTGGTGTACTCTGTGTGGGGCAGGAAGGAAGCTCAGATGCGACACGTGGTCCACAACACAGCAGCCAAGCTAATATTTGGTAAATGAGCTGTACTGATTGCCAGTTTGCTTCTGGGCTACATTTGAACTAATAGTGCTTTTAAAGTTCTTGATAAAATAAGCCGAGGAAAGTTAAAAAAATCTTCTCCCCTAAATTCCCTCCTATTCAGTGAGGTCCACAGTAATGCTCCCTCTAAGCTGTGGAGTCTTGTGAGCAAAAATTCTACTTTGTGAGCTACCAGCCTTAAAGTCGTGAGCAAGCGATTTGGCTACTGCATTAATTAGATTGCTCTGGAGCCATCCTTCCTGAGCTAAGACAAAAATGTGTGAGCCGGAGGCTAAAGAAGTGTAAGCTAGCTCACATTGACTCAGCACAGAGGGAACACTGGTCCATAGATCTATGAAAAATTCCACCTAGCATCATACTGGTATCCTTATGTATCTCCCCCCCCCCTCAACAATGGAATCGGCTGCCTGCCGATCTCTCTGGAATTCAAGCTCTGTTGGTTTTTTAAGAGACTTTGAAGACCTTCGGTTCATTCTAGCTTTTGATGTGTAATTACATGGGCCCCTGATTGCTGCTGGCTCTGCTTTTGATTATAGAGTGCTATATAATGGTTGACGATGGCGTTGAATGATTTGACAGTGCTAATGGTTTTAAACTGTGATTGTTTTGTTGTATCTAACATTTATGATCTGTAAATTGCTTTGAGAATCTCCCCTTGAAAAGCAAGTCATAAATTATCAAAATATATTAAAATCATTTATTGGGGTCCAATCCATGCCCAAGTGGGTGGCAGTGGCAGTAGCCGCTGAGTGTCTTGCCCATTCAAAGGAAGGTATAAGGCCCATATGGACTTACTCTGTACTCATATCTTCATTTCTCTATATTTTATTTATGTGCCTCGTTTATACCCCACCTTTCTCCCCAGTGGGGACCCAATGTGGCTAACAACATTCTCTTCTCCCCCATTTTATCCGCACAACAGCCGTGTGAGGCAGGTTTGTCAGAGACTGTGTGACTGGCCCAAGGTCACCCAGCATGTTTCCGTGGCAGACTGGAGATTTGAACCTGGGCCTCCCAGATCCTAATCCAGTGCTCTAACCACTACACCATGCTGGCTCTGGCTAAACCCCACTGGCTATATTTTGCAATCTCGTGTCTGGCAGCCCTGTGTAAGCATTTCCAGCCATTTCTTTGAACAAGGGACTCTGTCTGGACTCAGTTTACTATACTGTGTTCTAATCTCCTTTTGTTCGAAAAAGAAACACATTCATCCTGGTGCAGGCAAGGCGGGATATAAATCAAAATTAATAAATAAATCTGCATTTGGTCTAAACACTTATGCTTGGTAAAGAATATGTTCAGAAATATATTTGGACTACCATTCTCTCTTTCTGTTTCTTAAACCTCCCCTCCCCTTTTTTTAGTGTGACAGAAAGCAACAAAGAATTCTGAATTTTCCTGAGCAGAACCGCCACATTTAGTATGAGCTGCCCTATCACAGGTTGCCTGTTGGTACCATGCACACATGTGAGAGTTATCCAAAGGGCAAGGTGAAATAATATTAAAAATGAGCAATTTTACATGTAAATGCTTTGCTGATACTCAGTGAGATAACAGCAGTATACTAGAGGAGTAATCATGTTAGAGAGCTGCAGCCAAAACAAGAGAATCTAACATTTTAAACATTAATTAGCATATATACTAATTAAATATTACATATTAATTTGTTTTAAATACTAATGCACATATTAGCATACATTTTCATGAGCCAGAGCCTCCTTCATCAGATGCATTAAGCCTGACATTCAGTTGGTAGGTACATATACCCACAAAGAGAGGCACAAACAGGAGAACTGAGAGGCTGCAGTACAATGCAGTGTGTCTCTTTGCTGGTCTAATTTGCCTGACTCACAAAAGCTTGTACAGATAAATTTTGTAAGTCTTCAATAGGAATATAGTATCTGGTTTGCATTTTACGACAGTCATGAAATTTTTCAAGCTCAAGTCAGTGTTGAAAACAGTTTTAGGGAACACTTTTCCAAATCTTTTTTCCAAACAAAGTTAGGTTGTGTCTCTTCCCCCGCCCATGCATACACATATTCTTCAGTAACTGGCTGAAATTATTTTAGCAAATGTTTCCTGTCTCTACATACCAAACCATTTCCCAAAATGTTTTACATAAACCCTTCCTTTAATTTCTCCCTAAAGATGTTTAGCTTTTTTAATGTGGTTCAGAGAGGAGGTCCTCCTTTAGAGATCAACCATGAGAAAACTTCTTGGGAGAGTTGCGGACAGCTCTGGCAAAACCATTTTACGGAATGGTTTTGATGTCGCGTGTTCAGGCCTTGCTCCCTATTTGTGAACAAATCCTGCTCTTAAACGAAATCTGCTCAGTTAGCTTCTCAGAGTGTGAGCTGAGCAACGTAAACCATTCTTCTTTTCCTGGGTTCCTTTTTGCACCAAAGGACACAGTAATTGTCATGCAGTTAGAACAGCGGCTGGCAAGCCCAGCACCCATGCTGAATTGGCAGTACATTTCAGACCATTTTACTTAGTCCCTGGCAGTGGCTGGTGTTACCTGGCAGGTACAACTCTTGTCTCCATAGCCTTCTGCCTTTACATTGACAACTTGAGAGGCCAAATGTTGCATTTTTCTGGCACCCAGATGGCCTATCCCTGTCTTAAAGTATCCTGTTCTTTTATGTACCGAGAGTTCGTGCAGACTGTACTCTTTAAAATATTTGTGTGTGTGCAAAAATAATTCCTAAAATAGGCACAAATTGGAAAATCACAGCAGCTATTTTCATGGCCAGAAAAATGGTAAGAGCTTTCTTTCCTCATCACAGAAGTTGCTGCTGCAATCCTCCTTGTATTCCAGAGCTACTCTAGACATTATTTGGTTCTCAAGATCAAGCCACTCAAGCGAGCAGTGATAGACATGTCTTCATCAGTTGCGATGGCATTAGTGGTTAGAGGGTCTGGCTAGGATCTGGGAGACCTGGGTTTGAATCCCCACTCTTCCATGGAAGCTGGCTGGATGACCTTGGGCCAGTCACTCTTTCTCAGCCTAATTACCTCACAATGTTGTTGTGGGGACTTACTTATGAAATTTATAATACGTTGCTTCACCAATAGGCTGTTTTGGGCCTTTGTTAAGGAGAAAAAGTGTGGTATAAATAGTTACATAAATATGTAATGCACCTAAATCTATGAGGCCTGTTCTTATTTTTCCACAACAATTAAAGTTCCTTCAGGTTTGTTTTATTTCTTTTAAGTTTACTTTCCCTTTGATACGGGGAATAGTGACCTCAGTGTTCTTTTAGAATCCTTTTGCAGTCAGCAAACATTCACCGTTTGATCCCTGCTCTTCAAATTCCCTTCTCATTCCAAGGACTCAAAGCTTCTTGATTTTTTTTTTTATATGCAGGTTTTAGGAGATGCTCCTCTAGTAATGTACCCTCCCTTTTTCAAACGGCATTCCAGTCACTTTGAGAATTGGTAGATGCTAAAAATGAAAAGCATAAAATGATCAGCTAAAATTCAGTAGAACAGCAGTGAACATTGATGTATCTTAAAAGTGCTGGCTGTTTTGCAGGTTCATACATCCCTAATATAACGGGAGACTTTCAGATACAGGCAGACAAGGTGGAGGCTGGATTCAAGTTTGCTGCCCCTTGCACCTTTAAAAGAAATTAGACCCACCCCATGTGTATACATAAATGACATGGCTGTTGCTCTCATATATAGTTTGTGTCTGACAGATACCGAGAAATAGTAGTAAAAAAGAGAGATGGGAAGAATTCAGTTCCCTTCAGTTACTGCTAGAATGTGGCAGCCAAGGAGTTGACAACGGTCTTCCAGTTCCTTCATACACAGTAACTGCACATATTGATGCATGGTGAAAAGTGGGGGGAAAGCTATCTTTTCAGAAGTCACATACTAAGTACCTAGTAATATTACCAGAGAATTTTCAGAATTTGCACGACCAGTTACCTTGGTTCAATTTATGGTTCTTATGGTAGATTTGGGGATGCAGGATAAATGGTAATTAATCAGCATAATCCATGCAACATATAAGCTACCTGTTGCTGCTGTTCTCACTGAAGAGAGAACCAGATTCATGCTTTCAGTCAGATGAACAGGAATACAACTAGGTGCTTACAAGCTCTCGTTTTCAGTAATGTCTTCATGTAGCCAACCATATCTATGTGATTGTCTTCTTTCCCAGCATCAAAGGCTGCTTGATATTCTGAACAAGGAGCGTGAAGCATTAAAGGAAAAAATAGAAGAATCCTTGATGCAGCAGTCGCAGGAATATAAGGTACTTTGTATGATGTCTGAGCCCTTAGATTATTGATGGCAGAGGGTATCAGAAGGAGACGAGTTTCTCCAGTTGCTCAGAAGAAAGAACTTTTTTTACAGCCTGTAATAGTGAACGAGGTGTTAATTGGGAGAAGAGGGAAATGCTATGTCTGAGACATTAGCTTATGGAAATGGCAAAAGTGGAAAAATTGAACCATAAGAATATGAGCACTCGGTAGAATAAAATCTGGGGTTTTCTGGTGTACGTGGTATTCTTCCTAACTGACAGAGGCAACCAAAAAAACACCCAAGTTAATGAGACTAAGTTTGTCCCTGCCTAATGTTTGCCTCACCTGATTACAGCAGCACCCTGTTCAAAAATATTTTATTTTTCTCTCTGCTTGCTAGTTAAGGTTCCCTAGAAGGATTTGCCTCAGTTAGTTATGTCCTGCTTTAACTTTAATAGCTGTGTAAAAAAAAATCACAGAAAGGGGCTAAGAATCTTAAAACTTACTGAGATAGATTTAGGTGGGCAGCCGTGTTGATCTGAAGCAGCAGAACAAAGTTTTAGTCCAGTCACCTTTAATAAGACCAATAAAGTTGTATTTAGGGTATAAGCTTTTGTGTGCATGCACACTTCTTTAGCACGCACACAAAAGCTTATACCCAGAATAAAACTTTGTTGGTTTACGGGTGCCAGTAGACTCAAACTTACTGAGAGTTTGGGACCATATCTTCCCACTCTTTAGTCTGTTTTATTTTCATTTGTATTTGCAGGAAATTCTGGAAAAGTGTATGGCAGATGAAAGGCAAAGAAATGGGGAAGCTTTGGGCGCAGCTGCAAAGGTACCTCTAGCTGAAGTCCAGTTTAAAGCTGTTTGTTATGGCTGTGTTGGTTATTGTTGCTTCTGATTTTTAGTGTAGGAGTAAGGTGATTTGAAAGATGAGCCATTTTAAAGGACACCTGGAAAAGCACTGAAATTTAGGACTGCTCATAAAAACCTTATCCCCGCCCCCATTGTGCCAGAAGCTAAAATTTTCCACCATGCTCCGTTCTTGGTGAAGTTATTGTCTAGATCAGTTGTAATTATGGGAGATCTCCAGGCCCCACCTGGAAGCTGGTAACCCTATTTGTGTGTGGTGGGCATAGTTGTCAAATAAAGGTAATGTTTCATGATCTGCTAAAGTGGTTTTTAGCCCATGAAAAATTATACCATAATCTCTTCAAAAACAGAATATGCTCTATAGATAGCCAGCAGAAGTTACTGTTTGATCCTTTTTCTGCAGAGAAAACCTCGGTACCTAAGGCAACTTGCAGTTATATAAAAAAATATGAGGGATACAATAAGAACTGCAAAGTAAATGCTAGATTGAGCAAGAAAACAGCAGTTAAAAGTTTATGTTTTTAATTTATCCCTCCAGTAATTTTAGCTGGCATTGAAAGCTGACATCATGGCACAAAGGCCAAGAAGGCTTGGGTGGCAAGTAATTTAACTCTGGCTCGACAAGTACGTTATTGAAAAATAACACCAACAAAACAACTCTGTTTTCAGAAACAGCTGAAAATAAAACGGAGGGCCTCTTCTCGCAACCATTTTTTTTTTTTAACATGACAACAGAAAGTTTAATCCAGCCTGTGTCGGCCCATGTGTAGGACAGGTTGGCTCAAGCCAAAGCCGTTCAGGACACGTTGAAACAATTCAGAGGGAGAGGCCTGCTTTTTACAAGCAAGTCTCCATCGTGGAAAATTAATAGCTGTTGCAAACTGTAAGGAATGGTTATCTTTTTAATAGCATCCATATTGTCTTGGATCTACTTGGTATTGTTCTGCCTAGAAGTCAGCAGACTAGACTTCCGCTCTCTTTGTTTTTGTCCCATCCAATTAATTTGACATCGACTGCTTCTGGTGGGATAGTAGGTAGTTTAAAGTCCACCTGAAGCCTTCCGAGATGCCGGCCTTTTCAACCAGTATCAATTTTAAACTGGTGAACTAAAAACCACTGGGACACATTGCATCCAGTGGGTCTTAACTAAAGGTAGTAAAGCTGCAGTTCTGTGCCAGAGTGGGCCTTATGTCTGAGTAAGTATGTATGCAGTTTGGCTGTAAATGGCATTAACGGCTGTTATCTGCTTTCAATTTTGTCGCTCATATTTGCTGTAAAGATTGAAAAAGAAAACGTGCAGGCTGCCATTCTGATAGCAGTGAAAGAAGAAAGGGAAAATATGGAAAAGCTTCACGCAGAAGAAAAGGAACACTGGCAAAAGGAGCGAAGCAAAGATCGTGAAAAGATCGCTCAAGCAGTTGAGGATGCAATGCAAGAGCACAAACAAAGTAGTCAGGTTTGTTCATTTTACCTTCCTGTTGATTGGCCACATACATTCTCCGGTGGTCCTGGGAGTGCGGCAGTCCTTACTCCTGGGAATAAGCTCCTCCTCTGGAACAGGGTCAGTTTCCTCAGATCAATCCAGGAAGGGGAGGGTCCTGTCCCCTGGGAGCTCCTGGACCACTGAGAAAGGAAGCTTCACGGTAAGTGAATACAAATCTTCCATTCTCTGGTGGTCCTGGGAGTGGGGCAGTCCTTACTCTTGGGACATAAAATAGCAGTGTGCCCCAGGATGGGAAATCCAGCTTCTGGTTTATAGAGTGTGCTGCAGCACACCCCAGTGAAAAGCCGCCACAGCCAAGGTCAGCTTCTCTATAGCACTCTATTCTATAGAGTGCACAGATTTCCAGATGACTACCGTACCTACCGTCTCCAAGGATGGGAAATGATCTGCAAGCTGCTGACGTAGCAGCTCCCCACAGAGAATATGCTACAACACCTTTGGGTGGATTCAATCCCTGAGCCTTGCATGCAGCAATGATGCCAGGAGCCTATTCCCAAGAGTAAGAACTATCCCACTCCTGGACCACCGAGAAAGGAAGCTTTATGGTAAGTGAATACAGATCTTCCATTCTGTATCATATTGACTGCTTCAGCTATGTCGTGAATCAGATACTTGTTAAGTGACAAAGTTACCCATGTGTTTATTTTCTGATACGGTTTCTGTAATACAGCATGCGACTTACATGCGCTCTGATCGCGAGATTTACTCTCTTAGGAATTCCTTATTCCCTTTAGTGGGGGAAACCCAACTAATACACACATAGGAACATAACACATTACCAACACTCTTTAAAATGAGTGTTTAAGCCATTCCAGATGGGAATATCCCATGTGTGCATTGGAGATCCCACACTTGAGAAATATTGCCAGATTAGGGTATTGGCCTTTTTAAAAAAAGTTTTATTTAATGTCTTCTCAAAGCAAAATACCACCAATATAAAAAAAGGTTCATAAGAATACATAGTTTGTTGGCAGCATGTGGAGAAACATAAAAAAGGCACTTAAACACATCAACAAAGGCTCTAGCAGTGCAGTCGTGACTATTTAAAAATGCTCTTGATATCCAGGCTAATGAAACAAAGAGGCAGCTGGATGAAAAAACTGAACTTCACAAACACAGTGACAACCAAACATAAAGTGCAGGATGCAGTAAACTATCCTTTAAAATCTGGATTCCAGGGAACAACCAAACAAAATGAACTACCATGGGTTAAGAAGAGTTGTCAAGGGGGCAAGGGCAGCTGAAATTCTCAATAAAATATCACCGTCCTCTTTCACAGACCACACAGAGAGGAGAGCAGGTATTGGCCTTTGTTATCCTTCTCTGTCATATCTCTGTTCCATTAAGGGGGTGGGACCGTAGCTTCGTGGTAGAGTATATACTTTGTACACAAAAGATCAAGTTAAAGGATGCTGAAAGAGCTCTACTTGAGACTGGAGTGTCTGCCCCTTGGAGTGGATAATGCTGGGTAAAGATGGTAAAAAGTAGCTCCAGTGGTAAAAGGTAGCTCCATATTTCTATAAAAAGGTCAGTTTGTCCTCAAATGCAAATGGCGGAGAGCTTAATTCACAATACTTTACCATTCATTTCTAATTAGCCATTTACTTCTCCCTGCTTGCAATCTAACAGGGATGATGACTGGTGGCTGGATTTTTGTGGCGGCAGTTCATGGCCCCTTCCTTTTTCTCCGCTGCTGCTCTGCCAGAGGGAAGCTACTGGACCGGGAGACCACTCGGGCATGAGAAGCCCCTGCTCCTGGTTGCTGATGCCACTTGCTCATTTCACTAGCAAGAAGCTGAGCAATGGAACACCAGTGTTCAACTGGGGGTGGCCACCCCATCTCTCATTTCCTTTTTTGGCTCCTTTAGGGCTGAGCCATTGAGACTGGCACCTTTCAGTTCTCTCTTTAGAGGAATCCTGCTTGGTAGGGATATCACTACCTTGCCATAGCCCCTCCAAAACTTGGAACCAGCCCTGTTTGGGATTATTATTCCTGCTAAATTAAGTGCCATAAGGTCGCTTCCACTTATGGGGACACTATGAATGAACGTCCTCCAAAATGTCCTATTGTCAGATCATGCAAACTGAGGGCCTTGGGTTCCTTGTTTGAGTCCATCCATCTCATGTCGGTTCTTCCTCTTTTCCTGCTGCCTTCACCTTTTCCTAGCATGATTGTCTTTTCCAGTGACTCTGGTCTTCTCATTAAGTGACCAAACTATGATAGCCTCAGTTTAGTCATTTTAGCTTCTAGGGAGAGTTCAGGCTTGAGTTGGTCTAGAGCCCACTTAAATAAGTGGAAATCTTTTTGGCAGTCCATGGTATTCATAAAACTCTCAACACCACATTGTTTTAATACTTAATGTTGTTGTTGTTCAGTCACACAGTCGAGTTCGACTCTTCGCGACCCCATGGACCGCATCATGCCAGGCCCTCCTGTCTTCCGTCATCCTCTGGAGTCTGCTTAATTTCCTGTTTGTTGCACCAATAACACTGTCTAACCCCTTCTTCTTTTACCTTCAATCTTTCCCAGCATCAGGGTCTTCTCCAGTGAGTGCTCCCTTCTCATTTGGTGGCCAAAGTATTTGAGCTTCAGCTTCAGTATCTGGCCTTCCAGGGAATAGTCAGGGTTGATTTCTTTTAGGACTGACTGATTTAATCTCCTTGCAGTCCAAGGGACTCTCAAGAGTCTTCTCCAGCACCATAATTCGAAAGCATCTATTCTTCGGCGCTTGGCCTTCCTTATGGTCCTTATGGAGATGAAAGGGAAGGGCGGGACTCAGGCAACACAGCCACCAATGGGTAGAGACCCCTGGTGACTGACACAGCAGGGAGCCAAAGGCTGTGGGGGCGTGTGGAACATTCAGGCAAGAGGGACACGAAAACTCAAATATATATGAGAGATGTGTGACCACAGCCTCAGACTCAAGGAGGATTACAAAACATTAAAAGCAATCCTGCAGCATAACACAGCCACTAAACAATGCAGTAGTATTAGGATTAGTACTGTTAATTGAAGCTGCAGGATTATTTAAATTCAGAATGTTATATATATTTAAAATCTGTAATATACTCTTCTGGATAGCTCTTTAGAGAGTTCATAACCATTTCATAGCCATGTCGGATCTGCAGTAGAAGAGTACAATTACAGTCTAGTAGTACTTTAAAAGACAAACAAGATTTCCAGGGTAGAAGCTTTCAAGAGTCCAAAAAAAAAAAGTTTTGACACTCAAAAGCTTATACTCTGGAAATCTTGTTGGTCATTAAAGTGCTACTGGACTCAAATCTTGCTGTTACAGCATTTAATATGCATTTCTCCTGAATTAATGCTTTCTCTTTTGAAATAATGAGAATGAAGTGAGTCAAAAAGCTGTTGAGAGGAATGGTCATTGTAGGAGGTGGGATGACTTCCTTAGTGTGAGATTCATGGGGAATTTTAGCATAGATAGAGCACATCTTCCTGAACAGGTTTTCTTTAAAAGCATTTTTGTTGCAGTTTCTTTGAAGTTAAACCACATTTTATGCCAGATTGCAAATCTCTTCTTTGACTTTGTTTGGTCATATGTTTGAAGTAAAGAAAATCAAGTGCAGATGCACAGCTGAGGATTGGACATTTTGTGACGTGTCTGTTTGGGGTATTTTACCTAGGCTGAAGTGCAAAATCACAACCTGATATCCAGAGTATCCCAGGAACTGTAGAATCTAGACCTGCTATCCACACAGAGATGGAGCACTTATTTCTGTGCTGTACTGTATTTAGGATTCATATTATGGGATGGTTAAAAAAACACCCTGTGCATGTTCAAGAAAACACTAATCTAAAATCTGTCTCCTTGTCCTCATCATTTTATTTATATATTGATATACTAACCTATCAGATTTATATCCCACTCCCTCTCCCCTGAATGAGTCTCAGGGCAGTTAACAGCATATAAAATACACCCAATAAGAACAGGACAAAAGTTACAATAAAAAAACCTTTAAAAACATACATACAGAGATTTATTTTTTTTTTAAAGGAAGACCATTCCATCACCTACAATTGGAAGTGGTAGGGGCCGGTCATAGGTTTACCACCTCAATGAGAATTAGACCATTCCGCATTTGCCTGCTGCTCCAGATTTTCTCAGTGTTCAAGTCAAGGCAATTTAAGTCCACGGCAAAACAGCATCCAAATAACTCGGGGCAACAGCAGGCTGACCACTGAAGGGAGGTAATGTAATGCAGAATGGGGGGAAAACCCAGAATAAAAAGAAGGTTGAATTAGATTTTAGTGCAGAATTACTTGGAGGACACCGTGGTGAGCATGGATTAAAAGGAGAGTGCGGATAGGACCATAGTCAGCAGCTCTTGGAAGGTGGTATGGGAAGTGAGTTGGCTGGTCACCAGCTTCTCTTGATGTGTAAGACCTGTTGTATATTAGAGGACAAAAGTACGAATGGCTTAAGGTTAAGCATGCTCACAGGGGAGGAAAGCCGAATCAAAACCAGTAGAATTTCAAAGTGAAGTGAGCTCACAATCAGGGTGCTAGGCTGTTAATACAATACAGCAACCCCAAGGTACATATATCAGCTGACTTGTGTAATGAAATTTCCTGTTTTGGTGGCTTGAGGTGTCCGTGCTTCTGTTTGCCAAGTAACGTAATAAATTGGAAATATTGTTCTGTGGGGAGACATAAAAATGACAGAGATTAATGATATTGGATCACCAGGGGAATATTGGAGCTTTTTTTAAAAAAGCAGTATCTGCAGCAGATGTATGGTATAAGTAAATCCAAAAAAAGACTGTTTGTTTCCTTGAGCAAGGTATGCCTGGATTTCCATTTCAGACATATGTTATCCAGGTGGATAAGCGCACATTATAAAAGGAGAACTATTTTATTCAAAGGAAGGCCTCTTTGCATAGCTGCCTCACTTTTTTGGAATGTAATATGAGTGAAAGAAGCATGACTTCCTAACAAAAGTAGAGTTCTGATTACAGCAAAGCGCTGGTGTTTCCTCAGTGGCTCTATGATCTTTATACCACATGCTGAAATGTCATTGGTGTGGAAGTTGCATGCTGCGCAGGCAGGATGATGTCCTGGCGGCGTTCCACTATTTTTGTTCTATCTTTAGCATCTTGCTTATATTTGACATGGCTCTTTTAATGCACAGGCCAAGTCATATATATAGCAAATGTCAGACTAAAGCCTTTGAGGATTCTTCCTTGAACTTGGTTCTTTTCAACTAGGAGCATTTCTAGGCCATCATCTGAAAAGGATAAAAGCTGCAATAAATAACTATGGTCCACATTTTTATTTGTTTATGCTGAAGGGGGGAAAATTATCATTCCACCTATTTAATATAAAATATAAAATCTAGACTTCATTAAACCTGGAAGCAATGTTTTTACCTCCTTTCAAAAAATGGAAAATATGTGAGTTTGCAGTCTGGACATATGCATGTTTACTTAAAACTAAGCTCCTCTGAGTTCAGTGGGACTTCCAGGTAAATGTGATTGGACTTTTGTGAGTAAATGTACTATATAGCACAGCTTAGTTTGAGTGTGATATAGTTACTATTTATTTTATTTATTTATTTATTTATCATTCGACTTTATATCCCGCTCGAACCCCTTGTCTAGGGGTCTCTGAGCGGCTTACAAGTTGGTGCTAGTCACCATTATTCCTTAACTAGGGCCACAAGGTATATATGGGGGTGGGACAGCCTACCAGCACCCCTATGGTGGTGGTTGGAGTTGTTCTTTATCGTCGGCTCGGGACTCTAGGTCTTCCTTCAGTATTGGCGGTTTCTGGCGGGGTGTTCTTCTTGGCGTTCGGTGGTAGCTGTCCTCTTTTCCCTCCCTGCTGAAGCAGGCTCAGGGCGGCTAATCCCATCCATATCCTTTATTTATTTATTTATTCTTTCCAGAGTAATCTAAAAACTTTGGATGAAGGCAGATGATCTACAAGCTATAATAGTGTTGCTATATTACTTTGAAAACATGATAGTTTTGTACATTTGCACATTTGTTTGATTGAGAAACTTAGTGGGTGGATCAACCCAAGAAATCTGGGGAAAGTACTTGAATACAAAATCAGCTCTGCCCAAGGTGGGCACAGGTTAATATTCCAAGAGGCCAGGGCCACTGCTCCCTTGTAAATGGTTGTGTTATATAACCAGCATTGTGAGGTAGGGCTGTGATTCAGTGGCAGAGCAACTGCTTGGCATGTAGATGGTCCCAGGCTCAGTCCCTGGCATCTCCAGTGAAAAGGATCAGGTCACCGGCAATGTAAAAGACCTCTACCTGAGACCCTGGAGAGCCACTGCCAGTCTGACTAGACAGTACTGACTTTAATGGACTGATGGTCAGATTCAGTATAAGGCTGCCTCCTGTGGGGCCGGATTCCTGTGTTTGTACCTTGCCTTCCTCTGCTTGATACATGAGAGGTCATATTGGGCTTATTCTAGAACTGTACATTTTTGAGAGATTTAGTTTGGAGCAAATTTTCCCTTAAAAATTTAGTTGGGGGGGGCAGAGAATTTATTGTCCAGAGACACTGTTTTTACTCTCGGGTAGCCCCAATAGCAGGGGCACCCCACTTTCTAACCTGAACCAGAGACCCACAAAACTCAGGCCAAGGAAGACACTCCTGGTTCTGAAACACAGAGCCATAGCTTTGGAAACAGTCTCCATTTTCAGGTGGCAACAAGGCAACCCTTGTTGCCACCTTTGTCTCTATACTTGTCCTTCCTTGCGCCATCCCTCAGGATACCAAGTTAAACCAATCAAACATTCAAAGTATTAACAATCCTTCCTGATGCTAATCAGGGACCCATCTCCCATCTTTTTACTGTATCTGGGAACCTATTCAACTGCCTTGGCAGAACCATCAATGGACATAAAATCCATTCAGCTAGTTCCAGTATAGTCATCCAACACCTGGCTTCTATTGTTAATCCAGACTCTGCCCCTCTGAAATCTCATTGGTCACATCTAGACCTTGCCCATCCTGATGTCATGCACCCCTGGGACTCATCATTGGCCCAGGTAATCTTTTGTCTTCACCTGAGACAAGCCCCTCAAGACCTTCTGTTGGTCTACATTGTTTTCCAATGTCTATATCACTCCAGGCACATGGTCTCAGAGGGTGTGCCTCTGCCCTGATGCCACCCCCAAACCGTTCAGTCTGGGCCATAACTCTCTTCTTCATGGACCTCTACATGTCTGGACAGATAGTATAACCCCATAACTGACCCCTCTATTAGCTATTTATCACCTCTGCTTTCTTAGTACTGTATTGTGTGTGTGAATGCTTGATTATTGTTTGTATGCTTGAGAATATTTAGTAAAGAAATCGTTATTTTAGCTACCCAGTCTCTGTCTATACCTGAGTTCTTGGGAATTCTGACTCCAGTATACACAGGTCATGATCCACGCTATATGCTTATTGCCATTTTATATTCATAATTCCCCAACATGTCATTAAGAAATAAGACGATTAGGCTAATACTTTCATCTTGTATATTTCATTCCTTGTTTCTGATTCTTCACCATTTTGCCTTTTGCCATCTATATCTCCAAGTTTTAGCTGTATATTAGAATCAGGGGCCACTATGTATATAAGGTTGTTGTAGATCTCTAGTTGACTACAGTAATATCAGTGCAGTAGTTAGCAGCTTGAAATTAAGACGGGGCTCATATTTCTGTCATTCCATTTCATAATTTTTTTCTGCAGCTTGGCTGTGCCTGTTGTTTTACTCCATCTGTCTTTGACTGATCATAGAGAATATCTGTAATTTCAGAACTGGCACACACTTAATTTACTTTTTCTACGGACTTCTAGTTTCTTGCAAATTCTTCACACCTTTGTTCAGATTAGCCATATGCAAAAGCAATTGTGTACCCTGAAACAGTGCATAGTTTTTGAATTTAAATTCTTATGTTTCTCTCTTTTCAGCAAACTTCCTTCCTAGGCCCAGTGCAGTTCCTGTCTCAGTCGACTTGTCATGCATAATAACTGGGGGCAGCATGCATTTGGATGCCCATCAAAAAGAAAACCAGTCTATACAATGGGCCTGAGCTTTATAAAGAGGATGCATTAATTATCAAATCAGAACCGCAGGACCCGTGAAGTCTGGAGGGGATCTCACCCCACTGGTCCTTCTCCCCACACTATCTCTGTTTTCCCTCCTTCCCTAACTCTACAGCCACTGCAACTTCTGTCTTGATTTCTTAAAAGGATGTCTTGGCATTTTCAACTTTCTAGAAGTTTTCTTTCCCCTTTTTGAATATAATTTAAGATTTTTCTTGGAACTATGGGTTTCCCCTCCAGGTTTGAAGAAATATTCCCTTTGTCTGCCCATGACCCCAAGGGGTGGATTTTTTTTTTTTAATCTGCACTGTTGGGCTGGGTTCAGTGTTTGGATAAGTGGTGTAGGAACAGTTTGTCAACCTATGATAAGTAAATAGAACCTGTGTGTGTTGAGTGGTGTAGGAACAGTTTGTCAACCCATGATAAGTAAATAGAACCTGTGTGTGTTGAGTCTCTGGATACCACTTGTAGAGGGAGAAACAAAATGCAGGGAAGATTGTTATCCTCAAGTCTTGCTTAGGGTCTTCCTGCAGGTATTTTGCTGGCCAGTATTGGAAACGGTTTGCCAGACTAGATGAACCCTTGTATCTTAAGGGGGATTGGAAATCTGTTGGACTGTAGTACTAACTTCACAATGGCTGCAAAAGAACAGCCAGTTGACAGCTCTTGTAGTAGCTGGAATCAGGTGATAGGATTCATATTGAAACATTGATTCTCTTATGTGTGTGAACACATGCTCAAAAACTCTCCTTTCTCTTAGTTTCCTAGAATGCATTCTGCCACTCTTTTTCTGGCTGTTCCATAGAGGCCTCAGTGCTTGGCAGTGTGCAACAAATGAATATATGGCTGCGTAGCCCCATCTGTATTGGAATGCTAACCCAGGGCCTTTTACTTGCTTGGCTGTGCTTTCTGATATCTATGTGCATCTCTGTCCATAGCCACAGGGGGTTATGTATGACAAGAAAGGGATTGGGATAATGGGCTTGGAAGGAAGCCCAATTGACAAGAAAGGAATGCTGATGCATTAACGAACACAAAAGCATGCTTAGAAATTGCCCAGTGTCTCAATGTGCAGATTTGCTCATGGTTGCCTCAAAAGGGGACGGGGAATAATGTAAATAAATGGAAGGAGGAGACTGTGCATGGACAGGAGTTCTTACCAAGCTTGGAAATCCAACCAAAAGAATGGCAAATTCCTAACATATTGGTGCCACTCCATAAGCAGAATGGTGTCATTTAAAACTACACATCTCAGGGAAATTTAAAGCAAGGAAATTTAAGAAACACTCGTATTGATATATATTGTGAGCCATGAAAATTATGTGTTGGCCAGGCAAAAGGCATATTCCCAGCAATTCCTAAAGTAAGTTTAGATATTAAAATTGAAATATTTATAAAGACAGAAATGTTAGAGCTTCATCTTGTTATAGCCATAACATTTTCAGTAGATTTTAATGTAGGCGACTCTTCTCGTGACTCAATAGCTACATTACTCCCACAATAACATTTGTGTTAACAGTTTTCTTGCACAGCCCAAATTTTTAGCAGTACTTAGGTTCTAGTAATGTATATAAGCATGGGTAATGGAAAACTAGACATTGAAGGGATGTGTTCAATTTTTACAACTCCAGTTTTCAGCAGTGTTAAGGTTCTACAAACCATCTCTGTTCGTCTCTCGCCTTGAAAACCCTGCGAGGTTCTGACTTGCAAGCACTTTACACACATACATTGTATATAGGGATGGATACTGGAGAGATAAATATTCAGGGAATGTGTTCAATTTTAAAACCTAATAAGAAAGTTATATATTTTTAAAATCCTTACAGCTCTGAGTAACAAAGGCACTCTATGATTTTCACTCATTTGGAAATAAGTATATAGCTAATCAACAAATGCATTGTGCCATGCTTGGGAACACACTGCCCTAATTCCTAATCCTGGAAATGCTATGGGTTGAAATAGTGGGCCCAAAAGGAAGCTTAACACTGGGAGCTTATCACCCACCAGATCAAAAGATAGAGGAGGATTATGAAATGATGAATGAATTAAAGATAGCAGCTACACAAAATAACTGTGTTGTAATAGGTGATTTTAACTACCCACACATCAATTGGATCAATATGTGTTCAAGTCGGGAAGAAGAGATTGCGTTTCTAGACACTCTCAATGACTGTGCTATGGAGCAGATGGCCAAAGAACCTACCAGGGGAGAGGCGATCCTGGATTTGGTCCTAAGTAACGCCCAAGACCTGGTGACAGATGTAAAAGTGATTGCACCGCTTGGGAACAGTGGCCATAATGTTTTTGAGTTCAACATTTGTATATATAGGGAGTTGCCCAAAAAGACTGGCACAACCACTTTTAACTTCAAAAGGGGTAACTTCTATGGTATGAGGGGACATGTGAGGATGAAACTGAAAGGAAAAGTAGAAAGGGTCAAACCATAGGGGAAGCTTGGAAACTATTTAAAACTACAATCTTGGAAACTCAGAAAAAATATATACCGCAGGTTAGAAAAGGCACAAATAGGTATAGAAAAAAGCCTGCATGGTTGACAAACAAAGTAATGGAAGCTGTAAAGGTAAGAAGGATTCCTTTAAGCAGTGGAAAGCTAGTCTCAATGAGGTTGATAAAAGGGAATACAGGCTGTGTCAAATAAAATGCAAGTCTGTGATCAGGCAGGCAAAAAGGGAATATAAGGAGCATATCACAAAAAAACATAAAGACCAACAATAAAACTTTCTTCAAATACATTAGAAGCAGGAAACCAGCCAGGGAGGCAATGGGGTCCACGGATGACCAAGGGGTAAAAGAAGTACTGAAGGATGATAGGGAAATGGTGGAGAAGCTGAATGCATTTTTTGCCTCTGTCTTCACTGTGGAAGATGAGAAATGCTTGCCCACTCCACAACCGCTGATTTCTGGAGGGGTGTTGAAAGACCTGAGTCAGGTTGAGGTGAAGAGAGAGGAGGTCCTATGACTGAAGATCTTGTCTCACTAACCTGTTAGTGTTCTTTGAGGGAGTGAACAAACACGTAGACAAGGGGGACCCAATAGATGTTGTTTACCTTGACTTCCAGAAAGCTTTTGATAAAGTTCCTCATCAAAGGCTCCTAAGTAAGCTCAATAGTCACGGGATAAAAGGACAAGTCCTCTTGTGAATCAAAAACTGGCTAATTAATAGGAAACAGAGAGTGAGTATAAATAGGAAATTTTCTCAGTGGAGGGTAGTAATCAGTGGGGTACCACAGGGATCAGTACTCGGTCTGATGCTTTTTAACTTGTTCATTAATTATTTGGAGTTGGGAGTAAGCAGTACAGTGGCTAAATTTGTGGATGACACGTTGTTCAGGATGGTGAGAACCAGGGAGGATTGTGAGGCACTCCAAATATATCTGTCGAGGATGGGTGAGTGAGCGTCAACGTGGCAAATGAGGTTCAGTGTGGCCAAGTGCAAAGTGATGCACATTGGAGCCAAAAATCCTAACTATAAATACACGTTGATGGGGTCCGAACTGGCAGAGGCTGACCAAGAGAGAGATCTTGGAGTCATAGTAGATAACTCATTGAAAATGTTGAGACAGTGTGTGACTGCAATTAAAAAGGCCAGTGCTATGTTGGGGATTATTAGGAAGGGAATTGAAAACAAACCAGCCAGTATCATAATGCCCCTGTATAAATCAATGGTGCAACCTCATTTGGAATACTGTGTACAGTTCTGATCACCATACCTCAAAAAAGATATTATAGCATTGGAAAAAGTGCAGAAAAGGGCAACTAGAATGATAAAAGGGTTGGAACACTTTCCCTATGAAGAAAGGTTAAAGTGCTTGGGGCACTTTAGCTTGGAGAAATTACGGCTGAGGGGTGACATGATCGAGGTTTATAAGATTATGCATGGGATAGAGCAGGTCAAGAAAGAAGAACTTTTCTCCCTTTCTCACAATACAAGAATTTGTGGGCACTCCATGAAATTGCTGAGCGGTCGGGTTAGAACAGTACTTCTTCACCCAAGTACTTCTTCACCCAAAGAGTGATTAACACATGGAATTCCCTGCCACAGGAGGTGGTGGTGGCTACAAGCATAGACAGTTTCAAGAGGGAATTAGATAAACTTATGGAGCAGAGATCCATCAGTGGCTATTAGCCACAAGGTATAGATAGGAACTATCAATCTGGGGCAAGTGATGCACTGTATTCTTGGTACTTGGGGGGGGGGGAACAGTGGGAGGGCTTCTAGTGTCCTGGTCCCACTGGTGGACCTCCTGATGGCACCTGGTATTTTTGGCCACTGTGTGACAGAGTGTTGGACTGGATGGGCCATTGGCCTGATCCAACATTGTCTTCTCTTATGTTCTTAATGGAGGAAGCAGTTAAATTACTTAGGATTACAGGTTTTTCTTCGTCTGGGAAGACCTCTCCCCCGCCTTTCTCCTGAGCTTGGAGGAGGCTATCAAAATCTTCCAGCCTTCATGTTGACTTTGGAAGGGATCTTCTCAGTCCTGTACAATGGCCCACTGGCTCTCATTTATGACATAGTGACATTAAAAAGCAGCAGCAATTTACAAAAATCAGTAAAATCAAAACTCATAAGAAGTGAAAGACTTAGTTATCAACAGGGCATACTTTGCCTGTTATCTGAAAGAATGACACCAAGGGATCATCCATCATCCAGTTCCAAGGGTAGGATATTACCACAGGGAGTAACCCACTTAACTTTTGAAGTTGGAAGCACTTGGAGAAGAGACTCCAGTGACTGTCATCCTTTACCGTCAGTCTCATACTACCCATAACTTCATGAGTGAAGGTTTGTTTGATTTTTTTTTCAAATAGCTGAACTTGGAAAGGTCTTATCCCTAACAGCTAGACTTGTCAAAAGTCATATTGACATTGTGCGTGCCCTGCCTCTGCAATGTATGTGGTTCTCTAATTATGAATGGAATAAAAATGTGAGGTGAAAGGAGGTCTGCCTGCAATACAACTAGATATGGTTAACTAGGAAAGTTCCCATTTCATGGTCATTAAAGAGGCTACAACAATCTTCTCTCTGTCATTTTTATCTATTGCATATTGTGTTATTAGAGAGACTGCCAAACGAGGATCAGGAAAATCTGGATTCAAATCCCCATTCAGCCCTGAAAACAGTCGCAAGACTTTTGTAGCCTGATGGTCTCTAAAAGTGTCGGGGGGGGGGGTTACTACTTTACTGGCAATGAGTAGGAAAGAAATGCCTACCATTACATCGGTTTATTTTTGCTAAGCCATTAAAAAGTACGTTGCATGCAGCTGTTAGCCATGTCTCAACACTTCAAAGTGCATTGACTCAGCTGTAATTTGGTAATTAAATTTCTTTTCCCCATTAACAAGTACTGATGACTGTGTGTTTGAAATAACTTGCTTCTATCTGATCCTTTCAAAAGAATCAGATCATTTTTTGTTTCATAAAACCATAGGGTCTGGCTGGTCCCCTGCGTGACTCAATTATCTGCTTAATTCTGCTGCAAATACTTGTAATTGCTTGCATTCTTTGAGTGTCTCTTGTGTCATTCAGTTAAATGCCTGGTGTCTTGTCTCTGTCCTTATAACTTAAATTAACTGTAGTTTATGTATCTTTGTAATATTTGGAACTTGCTTATGATTGAAGATTGTTAGTCCCGTCTGTACGTTAGTGGATGCCAGAGACTGTGCAGTTCTATTTAGGATAAAGCTTTGTGGAAGATGCATGCAATAACTTGAGGAAATTTTATTTACTCCCAACATCATTAAAAGGGGCAACAAAGAACGATGCTGAGAATGTTGAGTGTTAAAAGCTGCATCATTTCTATACTAATTGTTTAGTTTTGGATATTAAATTGTAATGCATGTTCACTAAATATTCCATAAAATGGGTTGGATCCAGTGAACGTTTTCACTTAGTCACACCCAGTTTTAATTGTTAGCCGCCTGGGTGTCCCTAATTGGGCAGAAAAGCATAATATAAATTCTGTAAACAAATAAACAGCCATATGTACTGGTCAGGGTCTGCACTGAGGAAGGGGGTGGGAGACAAATTGCCCTCCTCTCCCTCTTCCATTAGTATAGTGCTGCTGAGAAAGACATAGGAAAGGGGATTTTGACCCCTTTCCCCTGGACCTTTATGACGTATAGTCCATGTGAGTCCCATGACTCTAGGAATCAACTTTGCAGGGAGGAGACAAACAAGGGAAATATCCATGTCTCTGTGCCCATGGATCATTGAACCCAACCTACTGATCTGAATCAAATGTTAGTGAAGCGGATCCTGGGGGGGAAAGGAATATTTGGTGCTGCTTGTTACATATTTTGATATGCCTATAAATTATTTGCAATTACAGTTAATTGTGGAACTTCTTGCCAGTACATCAGAACTCTAGATTATAATGCAGCTGTAAAGCAATACCCAGCTCTTAAGCTAGTAATGAGGTAATAACCATGTGTTGCAAAACAAAGGTATTTGTTTATTTTTCAGGGGACGTTGAGAAATACTGTGGCCTCTGTAACCCACAGGTGACTTGGCTTTAGGCCCCGACTTCTTAGAAACTGTTCCATCACAACAGCATATTTATTGTACGTTGTTTTTGAAAACGTCTAGCACAACTGGGAAATCCTGGTTCCTAAGTCTTCCTCAAAAGGCAATTAGCAGGTGTCCAAATCTGTGTACGTTTCCAGATGTGTGTATGTTAAGTGGGTTCAGTTAACTAAGTGGGACTCAACAAATCAAAGAATTCAGGTATTCATGCACGTAAAGATACCCCCCCCCCGTGTGCGCTATTTATTTATTCATTTATTTAGACAGAGTATATGCTGCCTCTCCAGGAACCTGCCCAAGGCAGCTGTAGTTTTGTTTTCATGGACAGTCTAAATTAGATGTCATTAGAGAATAAATCTACAGAATAAATCTACTATCTAAAAGGATCTTTAAAGAAATCTCTGAACAGTATAGGAAGCAGAGAGCAGATTTTGCAGTCTGATGTCCATAGGAATGTTCTGGTGAGGCAGATGTTCTGTGGGGAGGAATATATATACACGCATCTGTGTGTGCGCGCGCACGCAATATTAATCCCCAGTATTGTCTTTTTAAAATACCATAGGAGACTATAAAGGCAGCAATCATAGAGGAGCAAAAGAAAAGTGAAGAAGCTGTAGAAGAAGCTGTGAGGCAAGCAAGGGAAGAGCTGATGGACTATATCAAGGAGCAGAAAAGGGTAAGTACTGCTCTTGCACATGGTTGCGCCAGCAGGCTGCTCTTGAGGCTAGAGAGAAATCATTATTTCCAGGTCCCATTCAGTTTAGAAGATGGATGGTTTATTTTCATTCAACATCACAAGTTAGCTACTTGGATAGCTGTTCTGGCCTCATGGGGTGTATTGACACTCGCTATGTAGTGTGATCAGGATTGCTGCATGGGACGCTGTTTGTTGAAATGGGGGAAATGATCATGCCAGCACAGTTGTCAAGCTTCAGCAAAGGCAACTTAGAAGCCACTCGACAGCAAAACATCTGCTATCTTCATTAAAGAGCTTTAAAGTTTCAGTGTAACCAGAACAAGTTTACGTTAAGCATCTCCCTTGTTATGAAGCTGCTTATTCTCGTCAGCATCTCAAACTATAATTAACTATGCTGGAATGGAGGGGCAAGAACTCAAGGGGGCGCCTCATTTCCCTCCCCCCATGACTATTTCCAATTTTGTCCCCCTAACAAGCCTCTGTAGCCTATTCCCGTTCTCTGTTTCCCTCTATTCCTCCAATCCATCAACAAATCTATCTTTATCTTCCCCCTCCTGCCAGTTTTCAGGTTTTCCTTCCTCCTGTTGGCAGCTTCTCTCCTTTTCTTCCTTCCTCCGTACTTCACTACCTTTCTGGTTTTTCCTCCACTAGTTTCTCCTCTCCTCAAGCCCTCAAAATTGGTGGGCACTGCTCAAATGATGCTTCTTTCCCTTCCCTCTGCCAGTTAAAAATTAGCATTTAATGTAAAATAATGTCTTTTGCATAAGAGTCTTTTTAAATATGTAAGATTTTCATATTGGCTCTGATCTTGTAAAGTGTCCTCAAATTACTCACAGTAAACCTAACAATAATGGTTTCGATCCATACTAAATTTTCTGCCGACGGAAGTGCCTTCCATCAGCAGAACAGGACTTTCCTGCCTCCCCCTTCAGTCTCGCAATGCTATTCATGGGGGACTGGCATGAAGGGCAAATCGGGCATCTACAGCAGGTAAGGGAAATTCTACCTTCCCTTTCATTAATGGAACATTAGTCTGGATCCAACTGAAGGTATTTCCAAATATTATGCAAGTTGTCTGCAGGGGTTGGTTATTAATACCTTCTATTTAGGAACAGATTCCCATGCTGCTCAGTGAAACTTGTGTTCTTCTTCTGTTCCTGAAAGCTGCTATGAAGGCTAAATTTCCTTGTTGGCTAAGAACTTCCTTTTAAGTCAGCATGATTTTGAACGCCATTATCGTAGCAGTGAGAGAGGTACGTGAAGGAAGAACCCAAACACTGGCCTGTATCACAAGACCCCACTCAGCAACATTTGAAGCCTTCCTCCATCTTAAATGGTTCTGCTGCTGGCTAGAGAGGCACTTAAATTTGAAGAAGGCTTCTTAGTCGGAAGGAAGGCTTCAAACACCGCCGAGTCAAGTGGCAGGATGTACGTCAACGTAGGATGGACTGGGTTTTTTGCTTACTTATCTGTCATTCTGACGAGCTGGTTTTTTAAAAAGCCAAGAATGTCGTATCCGCTACAGTAAACGAAAGCCCACGCTTTAAAAATAGTCTCCTAATTATTGTCAGAATGGCACATTAATGTACTTTCTGATGATCTGTGTGTCCTGTGAGAGGAGAAACCAGGGCACTCAGAATCAAAATAGAAGGACTGCCTGAGCCACAGTATATCCTGCTGAGCAGGCTAGTTAAACAAACTCCCCCCGAAAATGATGAAATGTTCAGAGTAATGGCTGCTTTTATGGTCTCAAGGTTCAGGACCTACCACAGCCAGCCAAAGTGAAGTTTTCCCTGTTGACTTTGACACTGGGCTTCCTTTAATAAAATACTCCCTGTTTCCTGACAACAAAATGAATTGGAATAAACACTGGATCTGCCCTGGTGTACACAAGCAGCTCCAACCAACTTCAAAACGACTTCAGAACTTTCTAAATAATCCTCAGTTTATTTCTTTTTTTTTCCCTTTTGACATGCACGCCCTTGTCACTTCGCCATCCCTCTAAATTTTAATGACAAAAGCTTGGCAGAGGAATGTGTCAGTTGTAAGCAGAGTTTACTGTACTCATTTGTCCTCCCTTGTGAATTGTGCAGCTGTGTCTTGTAACCTTTACAGAGAATTTGACCAAGCACACTCCCTGACTCATGTTTACCAAAATAACAGCTCAGCCATTTAGATTATTGGGGGGGTGGGGGTTACCTTGTCCCCATTTCCACCCTCTCCGATTAGGAAGAAATTCAGGATAGTCTTTTTCCATTGTTGGTAACCTTCAAAGCACTGAAGACTTACTTTCTGTGTCCGTGTTTTAAACAGTCTTTATTTCTAAAAATTCTTAATTTATACATTTGGGTTTTAGCCTCTTTTAAATTGGTAAGAAAAATAGCAGCCAGAACAAAAAGTCCTCCAGACCTGACATGGTCAGATTAACGTCATGTTGTGTGCATAAGTCTCTCGTTCCCGCCTCCAACACAGAATGTATCAGACTTGCTCTTCTCCTGGTCTACCAGCTGGGGATCCAAAAGCTCCCTGTTAACAGTTCAGTGGTTCCATCAGTTAATGTGAATGTTCCCTTTCATCACTAGATCCCCACCCCAGTTGAAATCTGCTTGATAGGCAGTTCTGCACAGCTTTTTTTCTTTGCTTACATTGTTTGACAAGCTAACAACTAATTTTTTTAAAAAAACAACATTTCTTTAAAAGGATGTTTATAATTATTTCTTAGTCAACACTTTACTTTTTGCATTTTAACCTCTGCCAGACAATCTGATGTGTGCATATCATCTAGTCAATAGTCTTTAGTAAGAGACCTGTCTTCAGCTTCATTTTCTTGATTTCATACTTTCTTCACAGAAGCGCCAACATTTCTTAATCCCGCAAGAGTGTCCCAAAGACACGTCTTATAAGAGCATAAGTGTTGTGTTGCTGGATCACTCTAAAAGCCGTCAAGGTATTTTATTACTGCAGGAATGGTCATCCCTTCCAGAGCCAAGCGAAGCTGCTGTGCTATCACTGCAGGGCCTTGACATGGACCCAGGAGGGGATGTCAGTCACCACCTCTGCCACAGATGTGTGAGAGTAAGCCAAGACGCTGTTTCTACCACCCCATGCAGTCAGTCAGGGGACTTGGCCAGAGAACCACTTGTGCTACTAAGGGATTCTGTTACAAAGAGATGCTTCTGCAATGTCATTATTAGGGCACCCAGGACATTCACTGCCTGATGTCATCTGGATGGAAAGAAAAGAAACAGCTGTGTCACCATAGTGACGCCTAACCCCGTAACACTGGATGATCTCTCCCAGCAGTTTCATGTAGATAGTGAACAACATAGGTGAGCTAATAGAGCCCTGAGAAATAGCATAACTGATAAACAGTGTATGTGATGAGCTTCTGCCTCTACCGTATGGTGGCTGGTAGTATATAGCTTCAGGACATGGATAGGATTGCCATCTTCCAAGTGGCACCTGGAGGTCTTCTGCAATTTCAACTGATCTCCAGACGACACAGATCAGTTCCCCTGGAGAAATTGGCTGCCTCGGAGGGTGGACTCTATGGAATTATAACCTGCTGAGCTCCCTACTCTCCCCAAACTCCACCCTCTCCAGGTTGTACCCTCAAGAACTCCAGGTATTTCCCAACCCAGAGCTGGCAACCCTAGACATGGGAGGTTGTATCTAAGTTGACTGGGCACAATAAAGGAGCTTGATCCAGTCCTACCGTGGGTACAGCACTGTATGAGTGGGTATGTCCAGACTTAACAGGGTCCAGCACATGCCTGGGTACCATTCAAGATCATTCCATTACTCTACTTAGACAAGAATGTGAATCCATTCCTTGAGTGGGGCAGGGATATTGAAGGGGCCATCCCAGCGCCTGTAGTAGAGCATGATTTCTCATTTGGGGTGAAGGAAACCTTAATTAAATCCAGGTATCTTAGACAACCATCTGCTGGTTGCCAGTATTCCATTTCTGGGCAAGAGACTTAAGGAGGCGGTGGCATGTCAACTCCAGGCAGTTCTGGGAGAGAGGGATTATTTGTATCCATTCCAAAACTAGTTTCAGGTCAGGCTTTAGGTTAGAAACTGCCTTTGGTGGATGGCCTTTGCTAGGAATAATGCAGGGACTATGTCCTTATTGGCTTTGTTGGACTATTCTGCAGCTTTTGATACTGTTCACCATGGTATCCTTCTGGTACAAGAAGCAGGAGGTATGGCCTTACAGTGGCTCTGCACCTACTTGGCCAACCATTTTCTACAGGTGAAGCTGGGGGAGGTTTGTTTGGTATCTTGGCAGTTTTGCTATAGAGTTTCTTATGGCTCTGCTGGGTCTCCTGTGTTGTTCACTATCTACATCTGTAGTTCTCAACTGGTGGTATCTACTACCAGCGGTATGCAGAAGTAATGTAGGGGGAATGCAAGGTTTTCATAGCTGTTACTAAGAATTCCCTTTCCCTCAATCCTTGTATCCAACTGCAAGTGTGAGGTGCCATCTTTTGCTGACCCTTCCTGCTATGGTCTATCTGTGGCCTATCTCTCTGTAAGCCTGGACACTTGGTTTTCCTTCTAATCCCCTGTTCTTCTTGCCCACCAGAAAAGGTCTTTGGCATGCTGCTTCC
>NW_015160296.1:74642-77620 GCF_001447785.1 Gekko japonicus
GCCTGCTGACCCTACCTACTAGGCATTAGCCATTACAGCCACAGCAAAAGAATTTACTCCTAACAATTCTACTGCATTTTTACACCCTTAAAATTTACCATAAATGAAAAATATAGTAAGGGAATCCCTATAAATATATGAATGTCCTCAGAAAAAAATGAGCCTTTTCTTTCTATCATGTTGTGATGCAGCTTCTTTGATAGTGTGATTGGTGGGATATAAGATATGAAAAGTTAAGAAACAGTGACCTGGTAGAGGTCATTCACTGTTATGGGGTTAGGCATCACCAGGTAGAGGTCATTCACCAGCTTCCGGTCGCCGCCGAATCTAGGCCTAGTAATCCATACACTAACCCATCTCCAGATTTAATTACTGCAGTGTGCCCTACGTGGGGCTGCCTGTAGCTTGGAAGTTTCGACAGATTTATAATTTTTTTTTGGGGGGGGGTAAAACACTAGAAAACAATAGACTCAGCATATCAATTTAAAACACACTTTAGCAGCTCCAAATATTAAAAGACTAAACAAAAGCAGAGGAAAGGGAGAGGAGAAAACAACAGAGAATCCCAGTAGGGGAGAGGGATTTCAACACCAGGTAAAGATTTAATGGACTCTGTGCCAGAATGGCTGTGAGGCGGGCCCTGCACAGATGAGGTCCCATGGCCAAGAAGTCCCTGCCCATAGAATGTAGCTACCTTACTCCAGGACTTGGGGGCACCTAAAGCTGGAAGATCTTAGCCAATAGGCAATCTCAAATGGGAACTGATGACCATATAAGTAGGAATGTTCAGTGCGTGTACAATAAACAATGGCAAGAAAGACCAAAGGCAGCATAGTAATTATCTGGTGAAGTTCACTGTCCAGAAGAATTAAAGAGCTGCACTATGCCAAAAATAATCTAGTAGGGACTCCATTTTAACAGATTCTAATACCCAAGTCATTAATTTGAGTACTACTAGGCTTACCAGGTTGCCTGTTGACCCGCACCAGCTCTCCCCAGCTCTGCCTAATCTCACAGCAGGACAAAATTGATCCAGGGAGGAAATAGGTCCATGGATGCAGCAACTTTACTTCTAGTCAACATGGCCACGGCGCTCTGGTAATTTCACCTGGGAATAATGTCAAAGTGATACTCCCCTTCCCTGAAAGCTCCTGGGATTGCTAGGCAACCCTAGCAACCCCTTGGCAACATTAGGTGCTACACCTCTGGCAGGGCTTTGTTTTGTAGAAAAAGCCAAGCAGGAACTCATTAGCATAATAGGCCACACCCAACAGCAGAAACTCATTAGCATATTATGCCACACCCCTGACAGCACATCTTATTAGCATATTAGGCCACACACCCCGTGCCTTCCCTTGGCTTGCCTGGGTGCAAGAGAAAGCCCCCCCCCCGGGAAGGGAAGGCAGGGGAGCCCGGGCAAGCCGGCCCTTGGGCAGGCCAGGGAAGGCACAGGGAGGCATTTAAATGCCTCCCTGATCCTTCCAGGCCCCCCCGGCCCCCCCGCCTCGGAGTCACCGGGGGGGGTCGCTCTCCAGGGCTTCTCTCCGTAGCCATGTACACAGAGGTTTTGGCTGTAGTGGGCGTGGCCAACTCTAAAGCCAGCCATTCCTGTGCGTTCCTGCCCAAAAATAGCCCTGACCTCTGGTCATCCTTGCAATTTAGCAAATTTGTAGCCTTTTTCCAGTTAGGAGCAGAGTGAAAGATGGGAACTTGGATGGCTGTCAGAATGCAAGGGATAATATTTAGTTGAATTCTAGAGAGAGTTTAATTCTAGAGAGACAGTGAGTTCCATCAGATTGTCAATATGTTCTTGGGAACCAAATGTTCCCTAAATGTTCACCTATAAAGAGCAGCCAAATCCAAAGTTATCTGTTACCCTGAATAGCCGTATTACAGTTCAGTGCAAATAAACAGGACAGCAAACTCAAATCCCATTTTGTTAAAAAAGAAATCAAACTGAATTGAAGAAATAAATTTTAAAGACATGTCAGTTATTTAAGCACCTTGTTTTTGAAGAACTGTTGTAAATTCTTACCATAGCAGTTTTTCACTGTAAGAACACTCTAGGGCTCTTTTTGTAGCAGGAACTCCTTTGCATATTAAGCGACACACCCCTAATGTAGCCAATCCTCCAAGAGCTTACAGTGGCCCCTGTAAGAAGAGCTCTGTAAGCTCTTGGAGGATTGGCTACATTAGGGGTGTGTCACCTAATATGCAAAGGAGTTCCTACTACAAAAAGAGCCCTTTTATTCCCGTTTCTGTTTTGAATTCTTCAAGATAATAGAGAAGGACAGCTGCAAATGGAAAAACATGGCTGCTTGTCACATGGTGGGGGAAGAGTTAGAATGTACGTGTGAGAAGACAAATGAAAAAAGAAAATTAATGGCCACACTATTAACAGTTGCTAAATTAATAATTGCATCATTTTGGAAAAGTAAATTGAAACCATCAATACAAACCCGGCACCCAAAAATTTGGGAACATATAATAATGGCAAAAATTACTGAGAGTATACAGTCAGCAGATCCGACTAGGAGCTCAACCCAACTCTGGGATATGTGGATACCTGTTATGTGTTGTTGTTTTTTTATCGGAGAATGATATTATTCCTCCAAACCCTGTACATGAAGAGATACTGTGTGCATAGTGTATAGCAAGATAACTTTTATTACCTTTTTATCACCTTTTGTTCACCCGTAAATATTCACTAATAAAAATTCTAAAAAAGACAAATGCTATTCAGAGCAATGTCATGCTAATGAAAAAAAAGACAAATGCTATTCAGAACAATGTGCTAATGTGGGAGTGAGTTACTCCTCACCTTCAGTATATTTTGTTCTTTTAAGCCAGTGATTCGTAGTGTCTGGAATGATTCCATCATCCCACTTCATGTTCTGAAATCTCCTTAAGAAATGCTACTTTAGGGCAATATTCTCTCATGAGATTTGTTATCGTCATATGTTATGCATCCTTTGCTG
>NW_015160296.1:77680-91254 GCF_001447785.1 Gekko japonicus
TTAGTCTATTTTATCAGATGCAGATCTAGCAGCCTGTCATTTTTTGCTCTTCCACCTTTGAGAGTAGACTGCTGTGATGGGCTCAGCATGAGCCTGGGCTTAATGAACTGTTAGGAGTTTTTTCTACTGGTTCCGTACATCAGTCACTCAAACTTTATTGCATATAATGATATAATGCCAGAGTGACAGCAGGTAATTCCTTCTATCAGCTTTGTACCATTAAGATGCAGGCCTTGATTTATCAAATAGCAAAATCCTTGGGTGTCAAAATACATCTGATTCTCATTACCATATCTGAGAGTGGGCTGAGGGGATAAATTTTATCCTGAGTAGTATATCCATGTACCTGATTTAGAAGGCACCGTAGATAGCAATTCTCAGCAAGTGTTCCACAATTGGAGAACTTTCTCACTCAAGCCTGAGCACTGTAATTCTGCTGTATCTGTCTGGGCTTTTGATAGCATGATCACTTTGATTCGACACTCTCTGTTGCTCACACTTTGAAGACCAGCTGCTCAAGGACAACTGTTCTACTCTGTCCTCTGTAGAAAGCTGAACAGTAGTAAATAAATGTTATCAGTAACTTCATTCAGCCACACGTGGGCTTTTGGTTGGTGCCTGGCCCTCAATTTGCCTGTCTGAGTGCAACAAGGGCTCGCCCCGACCCGGTGGAATGCTCTGTCTGAGAAGACTTGTGCCCTGTGGGATTTGTCTGCATTCCACAGGGCATGTAAGGTAGAGTTATTCCACCAGGAATTCCAGTAAGGCAATTCTGGTGGACTGTACTAACAACATGGTGGATTTTTATGCCAAAAGCTATATGTCAAATTAATTGGATTTTAATTTAATTCAGTTGGATTTTCTTAGAACTATGGTTTTATTGTTACTTTATTACATTGTGGGGTCACCCAGAGCCCCGTTCTGGGGGAGAGGCAGGATAAAAATCTAATAAAATAAATAAATAACTTCCCTGGACAGCCATATCATGAATCCTCATATGGTCCAATGTTTTAAACAACCTTATGGGATCGCTTTTGAGAGCTAGACTGTTTGCTAGTAATAGTAATTAACGACTAAATGAGCCAGTAACCATTGGCCTGACTTTTCCCTTTGTAAACAAAACAAGCATGAGAGCCAGTGGCCACTTTTCCCTCTGAGGTTGTGACACCATAGCCATTTATGAAACTTCATAAGTTTTTGAGAGTTGAAGCTCACTGACAGAAGGAGTTTCAACTCTCACAAGCTCATGCCCTGGAAATCTTGTTGGTCTTTAGGGTCCTATTGGACTTGAATCTTGCTATTCTACTTAAGACCAACAGGGACACCCGCCTGAAACTATCTTCGTTGTAAAACTTGTATTCCATTGAAAGTCCATTGTAAAATCTAAGAAGAGTCAGTGTCCTCAGCTGTAATGTATCTCTTTTTCATTGTCGCTGAGGTGAAAAGCAACTTTCAGGTCTTTTCTTTCCGTTATTTGAAAGACTATATTCTTTTGTTCATCTTGTTTATAAGCAGTGTCAGGCTGGCTAAAAATGTGAGTGTGTATTTAGGTCTCAGAGTTGGGAATCTCCATTTCTTTCCCCCTTTTCTGTGTTTTAATATGACTGAACAAAAAAAGAGAGTGTCCTTGCTCTTCTTGTTCCTAAGTATTTGGCTTGGCATTGGATGCAAGGCCTCAGCTACAGGCTGATGTGCCAGCAACTGACTGCGGTGGGCAAACTCAAAGATTTAATTTCAGAAAGTGTGTTTATCTTTTCCCAGAGGCCACGTTAATGATAGTCCTCCAAGCCCTACATTTTACCACCAACACATGTTAACTGACCTCTTTTTCAGAGTTTTTGAAGTGTGTGGTGTCACTTTGAGTGCCTTTAAATAGCCGCTTCTCTTGTCGCTTTGGGCCCCTTTCTCATGGCTTTCCCTCTTTCCCACCCTCCCAAGCACTTTAAAACCAAAAGCAATAAATATCATGTTTGACTGTTGGACCTGTCCAGATTTGGGAGTAAAACTGTTCGCAAGGAGTTGTGTAATCAATCCGCAGTCAGAGAGAGATTGGTATCGAACCTGAATGATCAAAGTGTTGTCAACATCAGACACCGCAGAACACAGATTAGTCCAACTGATACATATAAACAAGGTCCTACTAGTTGCATTTTGTCCTTACCGGTCTCGGCGTGACCTTGTGACCACCATCCCAGTGCCAAAAGTGACAGTGCGGACGAGGTCACAGAGAGTTCCTGAGCTCAGTTTCCTGCTCGTTCAGCTAGGCCTGTTTTGTGGCTTTTATAAGATTAAAGAAACATTTACGTTGAGGTTCTAAGAGCATTTTCACGCTGCTGCTTGCCCTAGTTCAAAAAGCAGTGTAAACCCAGAAGATTAAATAAGGGATTTGTGAGAAGTTGTAGTGTAAAATGAGTTGGTGCACCTGGCTCTCCTTGAACAAGGCCTAGTGAAGCTGTGCCCTGTGTGCCAATATTAAAGAGAAATAAACTTTCAGGTTTTCTAGAAAAATTCATTAGATAGTTGGACATTTGGAAATGAGGCCTCAGTGAGATTTTAGTAGCATCGCTTGATCTATATTACTGAAGCTAGATTTCTTGCATACATATCTGCAAGCAAGTTTCTAGGGTACCCCTCCCCCCAATCTTTCTTTCCTGCAATAGTTTGGATAGATAGCTTTGTATACCTGTAATTCATCTAAAATGTGCTATAGTGTTTTGTTTTTTAACTTTTTACAGAGCTATATAAAATCTTAATTGACCTTTTCATTTGTTATGCAAAACACTACTATTAGAAACTATAGTATAAACACAGCTTTTCCTGAAGACATATTTCAGGATTGGCCAAGGAAATCTTGGATTTTTTTTTCACCTGCAGCTGTAGACCTGTGATTGGAGACTGTAACTACAGTATTGTAAAAAGTTATTTATATGAGCAGTAAAGTTCTTATAGAACAACACGGAGCACTTACCTCACTGGATAAAATTTGTAACTGAGGAAGAGCTTCCTAAAGCTCAAACTGTGTCGAGCTTCGTTAGTTTCCGCTTGCACCCATTATTAGATTTACACTTCTCTAACCATTGCAAAGTTTATTTCTCAGCTGAAACTCTACAAAGGTTTGCCCAATCTGAGAATCCTGCTTCATTTGAAGACTGGTCGTTCTTGGCACATCCTGGAGTCATAGTAGTAGTTCACTCATGCAATCTAAAAGTCAAGTTGCATTCTGCAAGGTGCTTCTTGTAGCTTGGCTAATGTTTTCAGATGTGTTTATTAAATTTCTCAGCTATTTCTTGCTTAAACTGCTTACAGACAATCAGTTTATAATGCTCCTGTTTGTATGCCAAGTGCCATTTTATCCGCTAAATGCAAATTTTCTAGCCTTGTTTACGGGAGGAGAAAAGCTAGTTCTTGTGTACATTCCAGTGTCTGACTGACAGATTGTGAGATCTAAGAAGGATTTTCCCCACCACCTTCTCCAGTCTAGATAAATCTGCTTTAAGGATTGACTCAGCATATGGTATTATTTGTACAACCTCTGCTGCAGTAAAAGCAGGACATGTTAAATTACATAACGAGACAAAGGCTGAGTTTAAAAGGGGGGGGAGTTCTTTCACATGTTTCTTCAATTGTTGTTTTTATGTAGGTTTCTTAACTATAGCTGCACAAAATCTTTTAAATATAGATGCACAAACACACAAAGAATGTGCTATTCATCATATTGGGAAGGCAAAAAAAAGTCTCCTATTAAGTGCACACTATAGATCTAAAGGAGGAGGAGATTGGATTTATACCCTGCCCTTCACTACCTGAAGGTGACTCAGAGCGGCTTACAAACTCCTTTCCCTTCCCCTCCCCACAACAGACCCCCTGTGAGGTAGGTGGGGCTGAGAGAGCTCTTGACAGAAATTGCTCTTTTTCAAGAACAGCTCTTATCAGAACTATGGCTTGCCCAAGGTCATCCAGCCAGGTGCAAGTGGAGGAGTGGGGAATCAAACCAGATTAGAGTCCGCGCACTTAACCACTACACCAAACTGTCTCTCGCTGTAACAAAATGCAAAAGACTGGCTTCTAGGCTTTTGAAGTGAAGAGTCACAGTGAAAAGGACCTGCTAATACTGATATATATAAAAGGACCTGCTGATACTGATATAAATGTATATATATAAACTGGCATTTATATATATAGATATATAAATGCCCCCCTTGCACACTTAGGGTTCTCTGTTTTACTGACTGTATTGTTTACTTATATGGCTTGCAATAAAACAGTGTAGTGTGGTTCATACAAACTGTGTTTAACATATGGCACAATCGGGTTTGACTACATGCTATGGAAGGCACAGGGTGAATCCTGACAAGCCATTAATCAAGCAGGAAATTGTTGTGGCATGTATGTCTCAGTTTTCCCCGTGTAAGCTTGCTGCTTGAAATGGTGGTCTTACACTGCAACCCTACACAGAGAGCCCACTCCAAGCTTAGACAGGAGTAACACTGCACAGGATTGCACTGATGCTTATTCACAAATGGAACCTCCAAGCTTCCATGTTAAGCAGCAAGCTGACCAGACCCACACTGCTAGGAGATCTGCACGGAAGGAAGGACTCTAGCCTTCTATTTATACGATGCTAAAATACTTAAATACCGCCTTTCTTCACACACAGAGAACTCATAGAGAATCTTCCTGGCAAACAGTTTAACGTCTGATCTGTTTCTCTCTCAGGCAGGTAACGGCTTCCTGCACGGAAGCTGTTCAGACCACTACGCCAGGCAGCAGCCCGTCTCTCTCCCCCACATTCAGAAGTACACTGCCCATGCCTGCTGGTGGGCTAGTGAGCTTACTTGCACACAACTCCTGTGCCACTGTTTGAGCATGGTGCAAATGTACAGAGGGTAGCTCTGGACTCAGGGTGGGTTCAGGTCTTGTCCCCAAAACCCTTTTTGGGAAAACAGGTTTTTGCAGGTGTAGAAATACTGTTTGTGTTTAACTTTGTTTTTGTAAAACAAATCAGAAGAATATTTCAATAGCTACAGTATGATAATGTTCTCGTTCCGTTAGCAACTCTTACGGATTGCTGATTCTCCCCCCCCCCTTTTTTTTTGGCCTGGTTTTGTATATTTTTTTCTTCTTTCACTCTTAAGCTTAGGTATACATTTCATTTTCCAAGTTTGTTTTTTAAAAATTGGGAAAATAAGATAAATGGGAGAATTGTTCAGCAATATTTGACTTTGGGATTTTAAAAAATATTTCTTGACTGAAGTTCCAGTGAACTCAAGAGCAACCGTTTCCTTTCCTGAGTAACCCTGTGGCGTCTCATGTATTTCCTCTGAAGCATCCGCCGCTGTCAGAGGCAGGATACTGTGTATGCCCTCCAATATCTGACTTCTGAGAACAGGTCCACTTCTGTTCCTCCATTGACGGGGTAGCTCCTAAGAGTGTTGAATGAAATGAGCCACTTCCAGCCGGGAGAGGGGGAGGGCAGCAGTATCAGCAGGTCCTTTTCACTGTGACTCTTCACTTCAAAAGCCTAGAAGCCAATCTTTTGCATTTTGTTACAGCAAGAACTTTATTAATTTTTTTCTTGACTCATGGACCTTCTGGGAGCCAAGCCAAAGCCCTCCGCCCTGAGCCTCTCCATCTCCTGGGGCCCACATAACTGTACTGGCTTTTTGCCTTGGTCCATCTTGATTTTTCTTGGATCAAATATCTTTAAACGTTCTTGTAGAATGGAAAAGACATTTAACAGAATTGTAAAGTGCCTTTCGTAGTAGATCAAGCCTTTTGACCAGACTTCTGAAATCTGTGAGTTAGCAGTTGTGTAATATGTAGAGCGTGGGTGGAACACACACACACACACACACACACCAATGTATTTGGGACATAAGTAGTGAGTACAAAGGGGTAATGCAAGGAAGGAAGTGGTAAGTCCTCAGTATTGTTTTGTATATTGTAGCTGTTAGCGTGTCAGGCAAAGGCTGTTGAGAACCGGCTTCAATCCATGACAATAACTTGGTGATATAGAGCCACTTGTGCACTGTTAGTCTAACCTACCTCACAGGTTTGGTTTAAGAGTTGAATAGAAGAGGGGAGTATATTGCCATGAGTTCCATGAAAAAAGGTCAGGTAAAAACTGAGGGAAAGGGATCATAGGTTTGTCCCCATTAGAAAACTGATGATACGGAGCACTTTCAGTTGAAAGGTCTTAATATCAAGTAGTGTTCAGCAGTTAGGAGTATCCAAGCCCCCATATGATTTCCTGTCAGTACTTAGCCTCTCAGTTGCCAAAGAAGAAGCCAAAGAAACACCAATGAGTGAAAGAGGAGGAGGGTGGCTGGTTGGCTGGCCAAAAAGGGTACTTTCATATCTTTTCTAATCACATCTAGGCTGAGCAACCTTTCCTATCTATCTATCTATCTATCTATCTATCTATCATCTATCTATCTATCTATCTATCTATCTATCTATCTATCTATCTATTTATTTGATTTATACTCCACCCTCCCCAACAAAGCAGGCTCCTAGGAAACAATTTCCTAGAAAACAGTTTAAAGGAGAATGGGGGAAATTAAGATCCCCAAGAAAGCCAATCGATCAAATGGTTCTTATAAAGCCTTCTTGTTTTATTTATTTACTTACTTCATTTATGTCCCATCATTCTCCCCAAGGGAGACCCCAAAGCACCTTATATCGTTCTCCTCTCCTGCATTTTATCTTCACAACAACCCTGTGCTGCAGGTTAATCTGAGAATCTGTGACTGGCCTAAGGTCACCCAGCAAGCTTCCATGGCAGAGTGGGGAACTGAGCCGGGGTTTCCCAGATCCTGGTCTGGCACTGTAACCAGTACACCACATTGGCTCTGAAACTACACTGGTACTGGTTTTCTGGTGCTTTTAACACAGACCAGTGGGGACTGGGGAGCAGTTTTGGTTTCACTGATACATTGTCATAACAGAGAGAGGAGAATGTCAATCAGTTCAGTATGAACTTTGAAGCATAATTAGGGTTGCCAAGTCCATCTTCCACCCCCAGCGGGGGACTTTGGAGGGGGTGGGGCATCACCGACGTGATGACGTCACATTGGGGACGTCTGCCTTCGCACGTCCACACGCCCGATCTCCAGAAACGCCAGTTTCCTGCACTTAAAGGAGCCGGTGTTTCCCTTTTAAGTGCATAGAGCTGGCATTTTCCTGCAAGCCTGATCTCAAGTGGAGATCAGGCTTGGGAGGAAACGTGGGTTCCATGAACTTAAAGGCAGCCACTCCTTTCTCTCGAGAGAAGGGAGAGGGATGGCTGTGGGTGTTGGGGGTGGGTAGAACCCCCCCCCAAAATGGGGGACCCCTGGCAAACCTGGGGGTTTTGCAACCCTAAGCGTAATAGTTCTGTTTGGATGATGATGATGATTATTATTTTAGTTATATACCTGAAAAGATTAAAAGGCTGTCTTTTGAGTGTATTCTTTGCTTAGGAAGGCCATTCCCTTGTTTTTGTGCACATGGTTAACTCTTTTTAAATGGCCGTTTGGCAATTCCTGATTTTAGTTAAATGTCTTGCACATTTTCTTCTCAGCTTTTCCTAGCTGTCTGTGTCTGCCATTTGTTTTCATTTAGCTTTCCTCTTGTGTTAATGGGATGGTATGAACTTGTATTCTATCTTTGTTAGCCACTTTGAAGCCAAAAGGAAAAATACAAGCTTTTAGACTAAATGCATAAATATATAAGTTGTTGACCTTAACGAGGACACTCCATAGCTGCTCCCCTCAGTGCCAGGAAGTGTCTACCATAGCTGGGAACAGGGATGGGCACGAACCAACTTACGAACCAAAGTTCATCACAAATTTTGGCCAGTTCGTGGTTCACGAAGCAATGGTCGCAAACTGAAGAGCCACCACAAACTTCCACAAATTTGATGCCGTTCATGAGGAGCAGAAAGCAGGCTCATGAACCAATAAGAACCGGTTTGGTTCACAAACTGGCGTATCAGTTCGTGGTTCAGCCACAAACCACGAACCGAACCGTAAAAATGTGCTTCGTGCCCATCCCTAGCTGGGAACTTGGAGCTCCACCCAGTCATGTGGTCAGTTTGAAAGAAGTGGTAGATCCAGTATCCCATCTCAGAGCCACAAATCCTGAGTGCCACACTATTGCATAGGCAGAGGCTGAATAAATAAATGCTGGAAGCAACGAGGTGAATACTTCAACCTTAGAGGACATAGGCAGTACTAACATTTTGGGATTCCATAGACTCATAGAGTTGGAAGAGACCTCAAGGGTCATCCAACCCCTTGCACAATGCAGGAAATTCACAAATACCTCCCCCTCCACACCTGCAGTAACTGCTGTTCCATGCCCAGAAGATGACAAAAAAACCTCCAGGATCCTTGGCCAAACTGGCCTGGTGAAAAATTGCTTCCTGACCCCGAAGTGGCAATCAGCATTTCCCTGGGCACGTAAGAAACGGCCACAAGAACTAAGCACTGGGGCAACCCTTCCTGCCCTCCCTCTCATGATCTGCCTAAGTTCACACAATCAGCATTGCTGTCAGATGGCCATCTAGCCTCTGTTTGAAAACCTCCAAAGAAGGAGAGCCCACCACCTCCCGAGAAGGCCTGTTCCACTGAGGAACCACTTTGTCAGGAAGTTCTTCCTAACGTTTAGCTGAAAAATCTTCTGATTTTATTTCAAACTGTTGGCTCTGGTCTGACCTTCTGGGGCAACAGAAAACAACTCCGTACTGTTCTCTGTATGACAGCCCTTCAAGTACTTGAAGATAGTTATCATATCCTCTTCAGGCTGCAGCTGGTGCAGAATGCAGCGGCAAGGCTGTTGTTGTGTCTTCCTATGCGGGAGCACATCCAGCCTGCCCTAAAAGCACTGCACTGGCTGCCTATAGCATACTGGATTCAGTTCAAGTTACCTTTAAAGCCCCATATGGTCAGGGACCTATCTACCTAAGGGACCACCTTTCCCCATATGTTCCTCAGAGAGCGCTAAGATCAGGATCCCAAAATCGCTTGGCCCTCCCAGGCCCTAAAGAAGCCAGGCCGGCTGTGACAAGGGCCAGGACCTTTTCTGTGGCGGCCCCTTACTGGTGGAACGAGCTCCCGGATGACATCAGGGCCCTGCGGGACCTTTTACAGTTCCACAGGGCCTGTAAAATGGAGCTCTTCCACCAGGCTTTCAACTAGGGTGTTGCCTCCCAATATTGTGACCCTGGCCCTAACATCAGCACTAACCTAATAACAGCCTGGCAAGAAGTCAGTCCATATGGCAGCTGATTATTTGGATGCCAAGAGAACGCCACCACCATTTACCAGCACTTATGTTACTAGCACCTATGATTTTATGCGGTGTGTTTTATTTAAATTTTGTGTTGTAATCATGTCTTGCTGTTTTATTTATACACACACACACACATATGTTCTGTAAGCCACCCTGAGCCTGCCTGTGCATGGAGGGCGGGATGTAAATTAAATAAATAATAAACATACCCAGCTCCTTCAACATTTCCTCATAGGACTTGGTCTCCAGACTCCTCACCATCTTCGTTGCCCTCCTCTGGACACGTTCCAGCTTGTCTATATCCTTCTTAAATTGTGGTGCCCAAAACTGAACACAATATTCTAGGTGAGATCTAACCAAAGCAGAGTAAAGTGGTACCATCACTTCGCATGATCTGGACACTACTGTTGATACAGCCCAAAATTGCATTTGCCTTTTTAGCAACCACATCACACTGCTGACTCATGTTCAGTGTATGGTCTGTTAAGACCCCTAGATCCTTTTCGCACATACTACTGCCAAGACAAGTCTCCCCCAACCTATAATTATGCATTTGATTTTCCTACCTAAATGTAGAACTTTACATTCATCCCCATTGAAATTCATTACATTTCTTTTAGCCCAGTTGTCCAGTCTGTCAAGATCATCCTGAATCCTGACTCTGTCTTCTACCATATTTGCTACCCCTCCCAGTTTAGTGTCATCTGTAGATTTAATAAGCATTCCCTCTATCCCTTCATCCAAATCATTGATAAAGATGTTGAACAAAACAGGTCCCAGGACAGATCCTTGAGGCACTACACTTGTTAGTCCTCTCCAAGAAGATGAGGAACCATTTACAAGCACTCTTTGGGTGCAATCTGTCAACCAGTTACAGATCCACCTAACATTCACAGGATCCAAACCATATTTTTTCAATTTGTCAACAAGAATATTATGTGGAACCTTGTCAAAAGCCTTACTGAAATCAAGATAAACTATGTCTACACCAACGTCCATTTGTTAAGACTGCTTCATGAAATACAATTTACTTTGGGGGGGAGGTATGAAAGGTGGTGTAAAAGAGCAGTGTTAAGAATTGTCTTGCTTTCAGCTACAGTGATACATTGCAGAAGTTCAGAGACTTTGGCAACAGCTGATTGGAAGTATGAAACCCTGAAAACATTTTATTAAATGTGATGATAAACCACCTTCTGTGTTTTGTCAGTTTGTACATTACTGAGATTCCTTTTGACCATATTTGGAACATTTTTTTTTCCTGAAGTACATTCGTTCACAGTATTTTGTCAGAAGCGGAAGTAAATGTTGAAATGTTTTGTTCTGTGTATTTTTGGAAAAAAATATTGTTTTATGGAAGTGGAAATTAATAGGCAAGTCAGCTGTGCTGGTGCTATCTCAGTGGAACTTTTGGAATGCCTCAAATATTGCAAGTCAACATTCTCCTTTTTGGTCATGACAGATGAAAATCAACAGGAAAAAGCACAAATTACTTGGGCAATTTCACCTAGAAATCCTTAAATACTGAAGAATTCATACTAAAGTGAATGTAGAATTTGATTGGGAATTCAGTAACAAAAGAGAATGCTGGAGCAAAAGCACATCTATTTTAAATTTATCGTTAAAAATAAATCCTTCTTAGAAGTTCATATCTTGCAATCTTATGCAAGAAATTTAATGTCAACGTATCATGGTCATGGGAAAATACAGTGGTTAATCTGTGACATTATCTTCTAATCAAAACACAGGAACACCGGGCAGTAATCGAAAGCAGTGCCTTCACTTTCTTGCTGATCAAATCATTGCCAAGCTTTGCTTTACCCTGTCATATTTGAAGATAGAAGGAAATCAGCCGTGTGACGATATACAATATGTACTGTGAAGCAAACTTCCACATAAGATTGTTTTAGTCAGATAAAGTGTTTAGATTAAATCGTTGTCATGATTTGTGTGAATACCGACTTCTTTCCTAAGTATGGCTTTTCCCGCTCTCCTTACAGCTTGATCAAGTTATCCGTCAACGTAGCCTGTCCAGTTTGGAACTGTTCCTTTCGTGCGCACAGAAGCAACTGAATACTTTATTACAGGAAGAACCTCCAGCTGCAGTTGCAGAACAAACTAGCCTTCCACCTTAAACTGACTTTATGAAGCTACCAGTCCTAATGCTGCAGATGATGTCTCTAAGCCCTTGGGGATTTGATTATTGATTCAGGATCAATCAGGTGGCCTAATTAGCTGTTGTATGTTTTCATGATCAACCTGTTGTCAGCTGTGATGCTAGTGGCCATGAAATCTAACAATACAGTCAGAGATTATAAGGGTTACAATGATAACCTGGCTTTGTACATTTTCAGAATGGCCCAGGAATGTTCCATTTTTCCCCTCATTTCATATTTTTATTAAAATGAATGCAAAAAATAAAGCCCTTAATTATCCCTGTTTCGTTCAGACAGAAATTTGTCACATGCTTACTTATATGCTATTATATTCTAATTTTAAAAATTATAAAATGTACAAAAACATATACTAGTGTGACATACTGTCCTTAACACCCTTCTATTTCTACTTGTGTGCCTTAGATTACCCTGATGGGAAAGGGTATGTCTTCTAGTTTTGCAACACTGTCTAGTTTCAAAAATTAATTCCACCTACACTCTGATGGGAAGTAATGTTAAAGACATTGGGATATAAGGTAGCTCACAGAAGACACAAGTTTAACATAAAAAGATGGCTTTTATATTCTTTGGAAAAAATTGTGGTTATATTGCTGGAGGATGACGTTACTGCCCAGACAAACATTCAGGTTGGTATTTCAAAAATCTGTTCTTTACTCTTAGTATTGGCTTTCTCTGTGACTGAGATCTCTACCTGCTCTATCCCATGCATAGTCTTGTAAACCTCAATCATATCACCCATTAGCCATTTTTTCTCCAAGCTAAAGAGCCCCAAGTGCTTTAACCTTTCTTCATAGGGAAAGTGTTCCAACCCTTTTATCGTTCTGGTTGCCCTTTTCTGCACTTTTTCCAATGTTATAATATCCTTTTTGAGGTGTGGTGACCAGAACTGCACACAGTATTCCAAATGAGGTCGCACCATTGATTTATACAGGGGCATTATGATACTGGCTGATTTGTTTTCAGTTCCCTTCCTAATAATCCCCAGCATAGCGCTGGCCTTTTTTATTGCAGTCGCAATAAAATCCATAGCTGTTTCTGCACCTGTCATTTCCTCCCTGTTTATATTGTGTTCTGCATTTCCTCCCGGTTTCACCTCACATGTACGTCGGCTTTTGTTGTTGCTTCTGCATTCCTTTCCCCCCATTCCACTTTCAGTTCGCTGAATCCCTGGCTTTTCCAGATCCTGTTTTGCCACGGTCTTTTTTCTTGCTTAGCTTTCAAGTCAAGGGTATTTCTGATGCAGCCATTATTCCATGGATACTGCATCACTGCCCACCCTTTTTCTGCCCCTTTCCCACCCCTCTTTTATGTCAATCCCACCGATCACTACTGCGCAGCTGTGATAGGGCAATCATAAATTTTAAAAACTTTGATGATGCCATCCCCACATGCGCATGTTACAAGTGACATTCCAACCCGATGTGGAAAAGTGCATTTTTTAAATTGTAGCTGCAAAATAAATACACTGCAGATGGCAGGAACAGAAATCCAAAGTCAAGTTTAAAGGGTTGACTGCTCGGATACTCTGCAGTAAGTTGTGAGTGCAGAAAGGGACCATGCTTGACCCTATCTGAGGTAAAAATTCCCTCCCTCAACATTCCACTCCCTGTGTATAATCCCATTAGATGTTACCGAGGCCTCCAAATCTCCCCAGATTTTTGCAGGAGAATAGCCATTGTCAACTAGGGGCCAGATAACCTCATGTTTGTCACACAGTCATCATCCCCAGGAAACTCATTAATGCAGGTGAAACTTCTTTCAGGTCTTTATCTGGTCAGTGGTTAACACCTGCTTTGGTTACTTTACTTTTGTTACCTTGTAATTGTATCAACATGTTCACAACCAAGACATTAACAATGCATAACAAAAAGCCTAATTTCAATACACTCTGATTATGTTTACACATTACACATTTTTCATTTAACAGTCCCAATCATTCTCAGTTTACACAACGTTTGGACAGTGCACCTTCCATTAGTTTCTCATGTCTACAGTCATGAAGGATGCCAAAGTCCTGCAATAATGAGCTCCACCTGAGCAATTTCCCACTATTGCCTTAAGTGTTATGTAGCCAGCACAGAGAGTGGTCCACGCAAGGGGTGAATTTTCAGGCTCCTAAATATGTGC
>NW_015160296.1:91311-124251 GCF_001447785.1 Gekko japonicus
TCCTGGTTAGAAATAATATTGGATGCAATTGTCCATCAGGTCCACTTTGTCTGAATACCACTCCTAAACCTACGTTGGAAGCATCACAAAAGGCTTTATGAAACCAGGAGCCATAACTACAAGTTCAAAGGCTATCAGATCTTTTAACTGTTGGAAGGCTGTCATTCAGCCATCCAGGTCACATTATCTGGCCAGGGTCTTCTTTCTCAATTTTCCTTCAGTGTACATAGTTTCTAAGGGTGTGAAAGCTGTCACCTGAGAAATAAACTGTAAGCTTGTTCAATGCTTTTCCCAGTCTGATTGAGGTTCAATAGACCTTTTATTCCTCTTTCCTGTTTTGGTTATTATCTAGGAATACCTTGTCCCACCCTATAACTACAGAAGAGATCTGAGGTAAAATGAAAAAAACTAGTTTATTCATTTCCCTGGGAAAGGGTTAAAGGATCTTTGAGACTTGAAAATATTTGCTATTGTAACTGACAGCTTCAGCTGGGCACAAGAACACTAAAGGTTGTTATCATTCACTGATAATGCAGTGTACATTGAGGAGAATGAGAGCAAGTTACAGCTGATCTGTTTTCTGAGAGAGAAATAAAGAACTGGACGCAGGGCTGCTGAATTCCAGGCTGGAGCTACCAAAGAGTTTGAAATGAAAGCAAAGCCTGTCCATCAGCCTTGGAAGACTAAAGAATGTTTATGAAACACAAAGTGTGAAAGACCTGGACACCACATTTGACCAACTTACTTCCCATGGAGACTCCTATATAAATCCTGTCTCCTGGGACAAGGATTCTCTAACCTGCCCCATAGGCAGTCAAACCCTTTCTGAAGAAAAATGGCCTTTCAGTGGCTTTTGACTCCAACTCCCCCCTCCCATCTGCTCTGTCAAGGCTCCAAAGGCCCTGATTTCAGTAACATTCCAAGGGGCTTGGTAGTTTTCGGGAAATGGGCAGGACTTTGATGTTTCTGTCACATTCCCATCCTGTAAAGACTCATTAGGAGCTGCGGTGGCTCAGTGGTTAAGATGCTGAACTGCAGGCTGGAAGGTCGGTAGTTCAGCAGTTCAAGACTCAAGTGCCGCATGACGGAGTGAGCTCCTATCTGTGGTTCCAGCTCCTGCCAACCTAGCAGTTCGAAAGCAAGAAATTGCAAGTACATAAATAGGTACCGCTACAATGGGAAGGTAACAGCATTCCGTGCACCTTGTCGTCTAGTCATGCCGGCCACATGACCACGAAAAGGTCTTTGGACAGGGCTGGCTCTTTGGCTTGGAAATGGAGATGAGCACCGCAACCCTAAAGTCGGATTCAACTGGCTTTCAAGCAAGGAAAACCTTTACCTTTTACCTTTAAAGACTCAATGTCTCAGGTGAAGCCAGTTCCAGGACAATGGGTAACACTTTAATTATAAATTAATTATAAGCCCTTTTATGTGTACAATGTCAGAATCAAAATTTTGGATCATGAGATTCCACCTTAGTGTGTTTTCTATTGTTCCTTCTTGTATTGTGCAGGCAGCAGAAAGCTGAATATTTTTCTCCCAGGGCAAATCTCCTGCTCTATATGTATGGCTTTAGTTTGCCAAGGGCCCACACACCAGACACTACTCCATTTTTGGCTGACAAGTGCTGCTCTCATTCCAGCAACTTGTTATTTATTTATATTTGTTTCATTTATTTCTTTTATACTCTGTCTTTTTCCTCAGTGGGGAGTGGGGACCCAAAGTTCTCCTCCAGTTTATGCTCGCAGCAACCCTGCCGGGCACTTTGGGTTGAGAGTGTGACTGGCCCAAGGTCACCTGTGGACCAAAACAAAGGTGCATTTAGAGAGGGAGAGATCTAGATACATTCACATCCTACCTGGTCAGCACAACTGCCCCAATCTTCAAATATGTATGCACCTTTTATCTTGGTGCAGGCAAACTATACTGATTTGCTCATTTCACAGTAAGACTTTCACAGTAAGTCTTAAATATATCAGTATGATTGATTTCCTTATGCTTCCCTTTAGCGTTCAGTTCAATTTCATAATTTACATTAGAAAGCTATAGGATCACAGTGATTACTCTCTTAAAGGTTTCAGAGGTTCATTGTGTGCACATTACCTTGCTTTCAGGCAACTTGGCTTGAGCCGTCAAGTCCTCACCATTGCTGAGCAGTAGTCACACTGCTCTGTCACTTTATTACAGGGAGGTGACTCAGTGGAGGTGTTGGCCCTCGTACTTCCCCCGCTTTCTCTTGTATCTTTCCAAACTGAAGTCTGCTGCCATGTTAGCACATTGATATGTTGGATGATCTGGGCCAAATCATTCCCATGAGAGAGAGGGTTGCTTGCCATCTTCCACTCCAGTTCCTGTACTTGCCAGCTCCTATACTTAATGATCTCACCACTGACACGGAGAAGATTGGTCCACCCAGACACTTCAGGCTGATTTATTTTCTGGAAATTATTTCTTCTGATTATATCAGCTCTGGTTTTATTAGCGTTATCTCTGATCCTGAGTCTCACAAAGCCGGTGACCAGAAAACAACCCGCATGAAAAAGCACACAGAAAAAAAACCCATGGTCATAAATGCTCAAAGGAAAAAAGCCACATGGAAATTAGCCCACACAGAAAAAAAGCCCACATGGAAAAATACCATGTAAAGCGCCATAAATGTTTATAATTGTGGATAGCCATTCATCTTCATTTATGAGAAATTACTTCATACCAACATTACAAAGGTTGACAAATGTTAAGTTAATAAATTTAAAGTATTTAATTCTATTTTAAAATATTTCTATATAGAGTTTAAATTCTGTTATCTTTTTTCCTTCTTAATAAAGTTTGTTAATAACAAAATGGTCACTTTTATTTCCCGTATTTTCTAGGGCTGCCAAGTGGGGCGGGTAACTTCCTGCTTTGGAGGCCCGATTTCTGCCGCCGGCGTGCACGTCACTAGGACGTTATGACACCGGGCACGCTGGGGGTGGGGCCATGACCATCCAAGGGGAAACTCTATGGTTTCCCCTTGGATGGTCGTGGCCCCACCCCCAGCGTGCCCGGCGTCATAACGTCACTTCCTAGTGACGTGTATGCGGCCCGCGCACACTCTGGGATCCACCCGGGAGTCCCCCGCTCCGGAGGTGAGTACTACTTGGCAACCCTAGTATTTTCCCTTTCAAGCCTTTACACTCAAGAGCATTAAAGCCCTCTTCATACATGCCAATTTATTTATTTATTTGATTTTTACCTCGTCCTCCCCACCGAGGCAGGCTCAGGACAGCTTACATACAAAAGCAATAGATAAAACAACAATATAAATATCAATAAAATACATGATAGAAATTTTAAAACCATTAGTATATCAAAGGCGATGTGGGTATGGTAAAGTCCATTTAGAAACGTACGTTCAACAGTACGTCCACAGTACTGTTGTGTAGTAATGCTTTACTAATAACATAGCAAAACTGGTATTATACTTGATAAAATCACAACACAAATTGTTGCACATGAATATCACATGTTTTAATCCTAAAATAGCAATATAAAATATAGGTAATACCTGTTCATTCTCATAAATGAAGATGAATGGTTATCCACAATTATAAATATCTACTAGCAGTAAAGCCCGTTGTGAAAGCAATACAACGGGATCTAGAAGGAGGCTCTGGGGCAGTGCTCTGGCTTTGGGCAAACAGTGTCAATTTGCTGTGGTGACCTCAGCAGGGTATAATGACAGAGTCCACTGTTTTCTTCAGAGGAACTGATCTCTGCTACCTGAAGAGCAGTTGTAATTGTGAGTGATCTGTAGCCCTCACCTGGAGATTGGCAACAATTGTTACCCAGGACAAAATGGCTGGTTTGGAGGGTGTAGTCTATGGCATTCTACCTGTTTGAGGTCCCACCCCTCTGCAAACCCCACCCTCTCCAAGCTCCACCCCTCAAATCCCCAAGAATTTGTCAGCATGTAGTTGGCAACCCCATCTCCTTCCCAGCTAACCATCAACCTACCATTATCTGCCCCTTTGACTTCAGCTGACTTCTGCCCTCTCGTCTGCAGAGCAGTTGCAATTCTGAGTGCTCTCCAGCCCTCACCTGGAGATTGGCAACAATGGTTCCCTATGTGGGACTGACTGGTTTGGAGGGTGGAGTCTATGGCAGTGTACCTGTCTGAGGTCCCACCCCTCCTCAAACCTCACCCTCTTCAGGCTCCATCCCTCAAATCTCCAGGAATTTCCCATCTGGAGTTGGCAACCCTATCAGGACTGGCCCCAATGTGTTTTCTCCCAAAGGCCAAAGTAGGTGACAGGACCAAGCTTAGTTGCCTACCAACAGGCACTGAGGGGAATGTAGGGTTGCCAGCTCTAAGGAGGGAAATACCTGGAGGTTTGGGGGGTGGATTCTGTAGAGGGCCGGCCGACGGAGGCCTCGGCCTTCTGTCGCCCGCCTTGCCCCCCCAATCTCGGCCCGGGCGACTGCGTCCCCCGCCAGCGGCCGCCCGACTCCAGACCCCCCCGCGGCCACTCCAGCAGCAGGCTTCATCCCTAAAATATCCTGGAAGTTTCCAACCTGGAGTTGGCAACCCTATGTCCTTTCCTGGCTACCATCAGCCAACCTTTATCTGCCTGTCTGTCTTAAGTTTTACAATCCCCCCCACAGGCTCTGCCTAGGGAAAGGGCTGCCTTTCCCTGCAGTGGTAACCACAGCAGCTGACATCATTCTCCTCTCCCCTATGAGGTATGTTATGCAACTGAAAATTCCAACTGCCTTGCGGGGGGGGGGATTTTGAGGTGTGGAATGGAGTGAAGTCCAATCAGCTTCCGTATGCAAATGACCTTGGAACGCTGGGCGGGACTGCACAAAGCAGCCAGTCAACCCAGCTAGTGTCTTCTGAGTGGCAGTTCTTCCGGCCTAACACTAAAGGGGCCAAATTTAGAATGTTCAATATAGAACGTTGCTATTCAATTATAATAAGGGAGAGATGGCGCTTTACATGGTATTTTTCCATGTGGGCTTCTTTCCATGTGGGCTTTTTGGTGTCCGGGCTTTTTTCTGTGTGGGCTTATTTCCATGTGGGCTTTTTTCCTGTGAGCATTTATGACCATGGGGTTTTTTTTCATGTGTGCTTTTTTCCTGTGGGCTTTTTTTCATAGAACCCTCAAAGCCAGAACATTCTCATTCACCTCAAGTACCTCCGTGTGTTTGCTGTGTATTTCCTCAGGTATATTCCATACACATAGTACTGCAGTAATTTTTTTCTGGGGTACTGGGTATGCTGTAGGCGCAACACTGATGTGATTTGGGTGACTACATTACGCTTTTTTAAATGACTCAGAGGAGCTTTTTCATTCATGGCAGTATGGGCAAATATCTCCTTTGTGGCAATTATAATACTTTTTCTTCACTGACCCCTCTTCTATGGCTTGTTGTGCAGGCAGGGTCTTTTGAAGAGGCTTCCTTCTTCTGAGGACTCCTAGAACTCTTTTTCATGTTTACTGAGGGGAAATGAGGTACTTCAGCTCACCCTCTGCAGTCTAAGCCACTGTTTTTGGCTTTTTCCCTTTAACCGCCCATCTGTATTTTCTCAGGATCACTCTATAAAAACTATTCTAGCCCAATCAAGGCAATAACATCCTCTTTAATTTTTCACATCGCTGTGCTCAAGCCAGTGGTGCTTCAGAAGTCTATCCAGCTTATACCAGACTCCCACAATAGGTTTCTTCAGGCTTCTTTTTGAAACTTCTTAACTCCTTCGGGCAGAAGAAGAGTTGGTTTTTTATATTGCACTTTTCTGTACCCTAAGGAGTCTCAAAGTGGCTTACAATCACCTTCCCTTCCTCTCCCCACAAGAGGCACCTTGTGAGGTAGGTGGGGCTGAGAGAATTCTGGGAGAATTGTGGCTGATCCAAGGTCACCCAGCAGGATTCATGTGGAGATGCAGGGAATCAAACCCATTTCTACAGTTAAAAGTCGGCCACTTTTAACCACTACACCACATTCCCTCATCTGCCTTGCTGGTGGCCCAAGCTTGCATTAGGAAAAATATATATTTTTAACTGCTTTGTGCTCCAATTCCCCCCACCACCACCATCTGCTCTTTCAAGGTTCCAAGAGCTACGACTGGTTGTTAACAGCTCAGTGGATATTCAAACCAGATTTAAAGGGGTTTGGTAGCTTTCAGAAAAAGCTTTGACCTGTCCATCACAGTTGGTCTGTCTCTCAGTCAGAAGGCTGACTACAAAACAATGGATACTGAATGTGTTGCTTCATATTATCAAAAGCATCCATGATGGGATCCTGGAAAAAGTTGGGTTTGACATCTTGATTTAGGCCACGGGTGCAGTAAATGTCAGTCTTTTGACCACTTCCTTGTGGAATTCAGCCACATCCCCCCAGATGCCGCACCTCTAGCTGAACAGCTTCTTCAATTACTGTTTCAATGCAGCTTTGCCAGGAATGAAAGGCTGCAATTCCGGGGGCTGCTGCAGCATGCACTCCTGGTCCGGTCATGAATGAGAGGTCTCAGGGTTGTTTCTGTATGATGCTTTGGAAAAGATTCCTTTTGTCTTGCTGTCTGCTGAATCCATCTCTTCAACATCTGAAGAACGCAGAACGGAAAATCGAGGATGTCAATATTTGCCATGACGTAAGGTCACGGGGAGCATCAAATGCCACTTTGTCTTCTTTTGGATGTACAAATGCTGCTGTTTTTCAAAGTATAGTCTGGGGTGGGTGCCCTCTAGTTAGGTGCAGAGAAAGAAGACACAGCATTGAGCCTTAGGGATGCCCCCCCCCCCGTGGGCATGTTCTTAACGCCAGCCACATGGGGCTGGGCAATGTGGACTGTGGGGACAGGCACAGAACAGTGGAAAGACACTGGCACAGCCTACTCAACCCCACTTGGTTCAGTTCCTATATGGGGAACACCCCAAGGAAGCACAGCTCAGAACCAAGCTGAAAAATGCAAGTGTTGTAATTCTTTGAATGGAATCGTGCATGCTTGTTAACTTGGGGCCATAAATATATTTATCATGTTGTATACATGTACAGACTTGCTTTTCATGTCCAGTAGATTTGGCTTCCAAAGTGGAAAAATTAACCTTGTACTGCTGGAAAAACGTTCGAGAACACGTTAGACATTGAGGTCAACTGAATTGTAGGAGCTGATCTTGGATGTCTGTGTGGCTCTTCAAAGATATTGGCCAGGGTCCAAAGAGCTCTTATGGGCATGGCCAAGAACTTTGGTACACCGGGTAAGATTTCTGACTTTTTTTCTTTAAAGAAGGTCCGCTTTGTTTCAAAAGCAGCTTGCTGTAAGGCTGTAGAGCCCTTGTGTTTAAGAAACACAACCGCCACATCCCTCTGAGCTGTGCAGAACTAAGTGTATATTTTTAAAAATCCTGACCACTGTCATTCAAAAATATATTAAGAATATAGGATACTCTAAAATTTGGAAACAATAAATCTTCCAGCAGCTTGATTTTACAAATCAGAACACTTACCTAAACGTTCCAAGTTCTCAAAAAAATTGTTATAGTGAAAGCCACGAGACTGGACTTTTAATTTACAGGCTTGAATTGAATAAATTTGAAGGTGCCTGGAAAATTCATAGCTTATTCTCATGTGTGTAATACCTGGGAAATCTCTGCAGGACTAAAGCTAATGCGATTATAAATAGCCTTTTAGTGTTCATTTATCTGTCTTAAAGCCTTTCGTATAAAATGTACTTGCATTTTTCAATAAATGCCGTTTCATGTGTGTTTTGTTTGCTTACTATGTTAGAAGTTACTTCTTTGGCAGACATTCTGTGTCTCATTTCAACCATTTCTTCTTCTGCTTGGTCTTTTCTATAGATTTCTTCAGCAACTTACTGTTCAGTCTTATAGTAATAATAAGATAAAGGTCTCCCTTGCTTGAAAGCCAGTCGAATCCGACTCTAGGGATGTGGTGCTCATCTCCGTTTCCAAGCCAAAGAGCTAGTGCTGTTCAAAGACATTTCTGTGGTCATGTGGCTGGCATGACTAAATGCTGAGGTACACAGAACACTGTTACCTTCCCACCGAAGTGGTACCTATTTATCTACTTGCAATTTCTTGCTTTCTTTTTCTTTTCTTTTTTTATAATATTTTTATTGGTTTTATAAACTATATCCTATATTCTAAAGGTAAGGGTACAGGGGGAACCCTATCACTAACATATGGCAAGAATATTTGTAAGCTGACACATGCCTACATCACTCCTGCAATAATATTGGTATTATGATAAACATAGAATTATAAAAGCAGAGAGATCAAACTTCTATCGATTAAAGCTTATTTATGCTTAAGTCAAGTAATATTGTAATTGGGGGGAACGTTTATCTCTTGATCATCTTCTTCACTTTTGAAGTTTTGGGTGCTGCTTCTCCTTTCTCAGACTCTGACGTTGAACTGCTGGAATCACTTGAAGAATTATCCGCTTCTTCCTCACTGGGTTCCTCTCCTTCTTTCAGATTAGGGTCCTCGTCTTTATCTATGCCCAGTTGTTTTTTCAAAAAGTTTTTGGCCTTTTGGACAGAGTCAATTTTAACTTTCTTGTCGTTGTATTGGAACACGATTCCTTCTGGGAAGCTCTATCTGTAGGTTATTGCTTTGTCTTGTAGGAAAAGAATTAAGTCTTTATACTGTTGTCTTCGTTTCCAGATCTCAAATGGAATGTCTTTCAGAATTTTAATTTCTTCTTCGTTGATTTTAAGTGTTTTTCCCATAGTAGCTTTTAAAACATTGTCTCTCATTGTTCTCTTTGAGAATTTAACGTAAATTTTGCCAGGCAGTTTATTTTTTCTTATAAAATCAAGGTAGGTACGGTATGCCAAGTCCATGTCACTTTGTAGATCTTCCTGTTTAAGGTCTGAAATTGAAGCTATCGCTCCACTTATCATTGTTTTTATGTCTTCCCTCTTCTGTTCAGGAACTCCTTGGAAGCACAGAACATGCATAGATTTAACAAGCTGAAATTGAAGTAGTTGATTTTTATCCATATTTCTTTCCTTCTTAACTGCTTTTAATTGTTGCTTAATATCAATAGTCCTTGTTTCAAATTCTGGAGGACAGGAGGGCCTGGCATGATGTGGTCCATGGGGTTGCGAAGAGTCGGACATCTGCCTGAGCCCCTGGAGAGTCATGGCCAGACTAAGTATACAAGATTGACCTTGATAGACCAGTGGTCTGATTCATGCATTCCAGTTAACAGTGCATGAAAAATAGAGAAACAGTACCATCCTAAGCAGAGGTGTACCCTGCTAGGCTCACTGACTTCAGCGGATTTTAAAGGGTTAGGATTGCCCTATCAGTCAAAGAAATCTCTCCCTTAATATATTTGAGTAGTGGGTGCCAAAGTTCTAATTCTAAAATGCACTCCCTTAGTGTATGGCTGATGGAACTGCTCCTCAGTATATCGCCATCAATCAGAAGGCAAAGCCCGGGTCCCGCCCACACCACAACTGCTGCGACTGTGTACCTCACCGGACGCCATTTTCATTTTGCTCGACGAAGAGGTCAATTTTTCCACAATGAACATTGTTGGGTTGCCAACCTCCAGGTGGTGGCTGGAGATCTCCTGGGATGACAACTGAGCTCCAGGTGACACAGATCAGTTCCCCCAGAGAAAAAAGCAACTCTGGAGGGTGGGCTCTGCGGTCTTATACCTTGCTGAGGGCCCTCCCCTTCCCAAACTCTACCTTCTTCAGGCTCCACACCCAAACCTCCCGGAATTTCCCAACCTGGAGCTGACAACCCGAACTCATGACTGGCTAAATCAGACCCCTTCATGTTCTGTTTATTTAACGTGGGGGGAGGAGGCTACTGTGTTCTGACTGACTGAATGGTGTTAATGCAAAATATACTAAATACTCCTACCGATAGTAAGTTAGCAGCAAACCACTGTGAAATACCGACTTCTGATGACTGTTAAACACTGTCACGTCATGGGCTATGTATCACGTAACGGCTGCCAGACGCTGTCAAATACTGATGCTGGAAAGCAAACATTCTATCTGCATATTTCTTTTCAAATATTGATATCCCACTTTCTTAGACTACGGACTCCCCGCGCAGCTGAGCAATTAACAAAAGCTCTCCTAAAACCCACGGAATGAGACAAACAAGTTTGGGATGAGCGGATTCCCCCAGCGCTGCCCCGTTTGGGATCCCGCTTCTCTCTGTTCCTGTGAATTGGCTCCAGTGATCGTCCATCAAGTGTCGAGGAAATCCACAGAACAGCATCCAAAGAGTAAAGAGAGAACAGCCCCCGCCACATGCAGCAATGGAAACATTTCCTCTCTTTCTTGTGTTACTGTTGAGCTGATGCTTCTTGATAAAGCACTGCAAATGAGCAGCAGTCAATGTCTTCATGTACGCAGCTACGCGAAGGCTTGCTGACGGGTGCCCAGAAGCACGGGTACACAGCAGGGATACCAGAGAAAAAGCATCTTGGTCCAAGGAGATGGGAGTCTTGGGAAAAAGTCTTCCCCCAGCACAAGTTCTGGGCTCAGCTTTGGTTTTCCTTCCTGTTACAGGTATTTAAGTCTGGGCACAACCGGTGGCATGAGCCCCAGTGACCTTGTTCCTTGGCTTAGCCTGTGGCTAGCTGTCTGTTAAAAACATAAGGACATCAGAAGAGCCTGTCCATCTAGTCCAGCATCCTGTCCCACACAGTGGGAGGAGGAGGAGGAGGAGGAAGGAGGGGGAGAAGGAGGAGATTGGATTTATCCCCTGCCCTTCACTCGGAGTGTCAGGCCTGCCTCCAACCCCCTTCTTACCTTCTTCCCCCCTCTCTGTCCCCCTCTGTTTGGTGCATTGCCACCTTTACCTATGGAAATTCCTGGAGATTTGAGGGGTGGAGCCTGGGTAACAATTGTTACCACTCTCCAGGTGAGGGCTACAGATAACTCAAAAATACAAATGCTCTTCAGGTAGCACAGATCAGTCCCTCTGGAGAAAACAGTGGACTCTGTCATTATACCCTGCTGAGGTCGCCACAGGAAACTGACATTGTTTGCCCAAAGCCAGGGCACTCTCCCAGAGCCTCTTTCTAGATCTCGTTGTATTTATTTCCACAACGGGCCTTATTTCTAGTAGTTGTATAAAAAAGAAACGTGAAGAACAAAATAAGCAGGTAGCTGTAAACCTAAAATATTAAAATCATCATGACATAAAAAGACAAATTAACTAAAGTTTTCCTGACCATGATGTACAGAAAGTTACTTCAGGAGTTGTTAATAACAGGATTTGGCAGTGACATTAATAAATGAAATAAAAGAAAGCCATATGTTATATACTTGGGAGGAGATAAAGACAGCCATAGAGAATCCATGCATGACCTGAAAACAGACAAATCCAGTGCCAGAAAGATTAAATTTAACATAATGTACTGAGAAGATGACAAAAAATGAGCTACGATGGAGTTGTGGAGAACCATTTTTTTATTGTCACACAGTCGAGTCCAACTCTTCGCAACCCCATGGACCACATCATGCCAGGCCCTACTGTCCTCCATTGTCCTCCAGAATTTGCTTAATTCCATGTTTGTTGCATCAATAACACATCTAACTATCTCATTCTTTGCCATCCCCTTCTTCTTTTACCTTCAATCTTTCCCAGCATCAGGGTCTTCTCCAGTGAGTGCTCCCTTCTCATTTGGTGGCCAAAATATTTGAGCTTCAGCTTCAGTATCTCGCCTTCCAGGGAACAGTCAGGGTTGATTTCTTTTAGGATTGACTGATTTGGACTACAAGGTCCAAATTGACTGATTTGAGCTCCTTGCAGTCCAAGGGACTCTCAAGAGTCTTTGCTCACACCATAATGCGAAAGCATCTATTCTTTGGTGCTTGGCCTGCCTTGTGGTCCAACTCTCACAGCCATACATTACCACTGGGAATACCATTGCTTTGACCATATGGACTTTTGTTGGTAGGGTGATGTCTCTGCATTTTATTATGCTGTCTAGGTTTACCATCGCTTTCCTCCCAAGGAGCAAGCATCTTTTAATTTCATGGCTGCAGTCACCATCTGCAGTGATCTTGGATCCCAGGAATGGGAAGTCTGTCACTGCTTCCATGACTTCCCCTTCTGTTTGCCAAGGAGTGAAATGCCGGATGCCATGATCTTAGTCTTTTTGATGTTGAGATTCAAGCCAACTTTTGCGCTCTCCTCTTTCACTCTGAGCAAAAGGCTCTTTATGTCCTCTTCACTTTCTGCCATTAGAGTGGTATCGTCTGCATATCTGAGGTTGTTGACGTTTTTTCTGGCGACCTTAATTCCGGCTTGTGATTCATCTAGGCCAGCATTTCCCATGATGTACTCTGCATATTAATTAAATAAGCAGGGTGACAATATACATCTTTGCCGTACTCCTTTTCCTACGCCAAACCAATCAGTTGTTCCATATCCAATTCTAATTGTCGCTTCTTGACCCTTATACAGGTTTCTCAGGAGATATGTGAGGTGGTCTGGTACTCTTTTTGAGGACTTACCATAGTTTGCTGTGGTCCACACAATCAAAGGCTTTAGCATAGTCAATGAAGCAGAAGTAGATTTTTTTTGGTACTCCCTTGCTTTCTCCGTAATCCAGCAAACGTTGGCAATTTGATCTCTTGTTCCTCTACCTCTTCAAAACCCAGCTTGTACTTCTGGCAGTTCTCTATCCACGTACTGCTGAAGCCTAGCTTGTAGGATCTTGAACATGACCTTGCTAGCATGTGAAATGAGTGCAATGAGTGCGACAGCTTGAACATTCCTTGGCATTGCCCTTCTTTGGGATTGGAATGTAAACTGACCTTTTCCAATCCTGTGGCCACTGTTGCATTTTCCAAATTTGTTGGCATATTGAGTGCATCAGGCATCTTATAAGACTTTGAATAGCTCAGCTGGGATACCATCACCTTCACAAGCTTTGTTGTTAGTAATGCTTTCTAAGGCCCATTTGACTTTGCATTCCAGGATGTCTGGCTCGAGGTCAGTGATTAAACCGTCATGGTTGTCAAGGACATTGAGGTCCTTCTTGTATAGTTCCTCTGTGTATTCTTACCATCACTTCCTAATCTCTTCTACTTCTGTTAGGTCCCTCCCATTTTGTCCTTTATCATGGCCAGCCTTGCACGGAACATTCTCTTGATTTCTCCAATTTTCTTAAAAGAGATCTCTAGTCCTTCCCATTCTATTGTTTTCCTCTATTACTTTGCATTGCTCATTCAGGAAGGCCTCCTTATCTCTCCTTGCTGTTCTCTGGAAATCTGCATTCAGTTGGGTAAATCTTTCCTTTTCACCTTTCCCTTTCACTTTCCTTCTTTCCGCTGCTATTTGTAAAGCCTCATCAGACAGCTACTTTGCTTTCTTGTTTTTCTTTTTCTTTGGGATGGTGCTGATTGCTTCCTCCTGTACAATGTCACAGACCTCCGTCCATAGTTCTTAAGGCACTTTGTCTATCAAATCTAATCCCTTAAACATATTCTTCACCTTCCCTGTATAGTCATCAGAGATGTGATTGAGGTCAAACCTGAATGGCCTAGTGGGTTTTCCCAACTTTCTTCAGTTTAAGCCTGAATTTTGCAATGAGTAGCTCATGATCTGAGCCACAGTCAGCTCCAGGTCTTGTTTTTACTGACTGTATAGAGCTTCTCCATCTTTGACTGCAAATGATATAATCAATCTGATTTCGGTGATGTCTATGTGTAGAGTCACCTCTTAGGTTGTTGGAAGAGGGTGTTCGCTATGACCAGCGTGTTCTCTTGACAAAACTCTGTTAGCCTTTGCCCGGCTTCATTTTGTTCTCCAAGGCCAAACTTGTACATTATTCTGGTTACCTTTTGATTTCCTACTTTAGCATTCCTGTCCTCTATCATGATAAGGACATCTTTTGGGGGGGTTAGTTCTAAGAAGTGTTGTAGATCTTCATAGAACTGGTGCACTTCAGCCTCTTCTGCATCAGTGGTTGGGGCATAGACTTGGATTACTGTGATGTTGAATGGTTTGCCTTGGATTTAGACCGAGATCATTCTGTTGTTTTTGAGATTGTATCCCATTACTGCCTTTCTCACTCTCTTGTCAACTATAAAGGCCACGCCATTTTTTTCTATGGGATTCTTGACCACAGTAGTAGATATAATGGTCTTCAGAATTAGATTTGCCCACCATCAGATACATACACAACTGAGCGTCCTTTCGGCTTTGGCCCAGGCGCTTCATTCTTTCTGGGGTTTCTTGTACTTGCCTTCTGCTGTTCCCCAGTAGTATACTGGACACCTTCTGACCTGAGGGGCTCATCTTATGGCATCATCTCTTTTAGCCAGTTTGGTGTGGTGGTTGAGCCAGTTTGGTGTAGTGGTTGAGTGCGCAGACTCTAATCTGGGAAAACCGGGTTTGATTCCCCACTCCTCCACTTGCACCTGGCTGGATGACCTTGGGCAAGCCGTAGTTCTGATAAGAGCTGTTCTTGAAAAAGAGCAGTTTCTGTCAGAGCTCTCTCAGCCCCACCTACCTCACAGGGTGTCTGTTGTGGGGAGGGGAAGGGAAAGGAGTTTGTAAGCCGCTCTGAGACTCCTTTGGGTAGTGAAGGGTGGGGTATAAATCCAATCTCCTCTTCTTCTTCTAGCCTTTTCTTACTTTCCATGGGGTTTTCTTGGCAAAGATACTGGAGTGGGTTGCCATTTCCTTCTCCAGTGGATCATGTTTTGTCTGAGTTCTCCACTGTGGCCTGTCCGTCATGGGTGGCCCTCCGTGGCATAGCCCGCAGCCTCATCGAACCACGCAAACCCCCTTGCCACATCAAGGCAGTGATCCATGAGAGAGGTGGAGAACCAAGATCATTATAAAGAATCAATTGTGTAAAGTAAAAATTAAGTTAAACAGATAACACAGAACAGAGTAGATAGACATAGCATTGCATTCTGGAGAATACTAACTCCAAGGGAAATAGGTTATGGGTATTGTTTACCAATGCCAAAGACTAACAACCAGTTATGTAAGAACAAACCCAAGGAAGCACCAAAAGTACAGCAAAGCAAACAAGGGCATTCTGGCATTGAGTGTGTTTGCACAGAAAGAATTTCATTACAGCAATACTGAAACAGCAGTGCTATTCCACTGACTCATTCCTTGCTGTTCTGGCATACCAAAACACCCCACCAATCATGGATAATTTAAGATCCTCTTCGGTATGCACTCTGCTAACATCAGCCCTTAATGGGCTGTTCCATCACTGACAGGATGGCCATAACAACATCCACACCCACTTCCTTCTCCCACCATGGAAGCCACACCAGATTTGCAAGGGAAACGGACATAAATCCATTGAGGTATTTCTGTGATGGAGAACCCTCTAGTGCTGCAGTTGGCCCTGGCTGTTGGACATTGCATCAAATATTATGAAGGAAAGAAGATACTAAGTCATATCATTACAGAAGTTCTGGGTCAAAGGCGCATTTCCCTTCGACTCGCTTTTGATAAGCACACAAGAATAACAACTAGAATCGAAAGTCACAAGATACAATTGGGAATCTGCAAAAGAGTTGTGCAAATTAATGGGAATGTGCCACAAATATGGTACTCCAACAAAATGAGTCTGGAATATTCTTGAAACGCTGAATCTTAACTGGCAAAAGATGAAAATGTAGATAAGTTGGCAACAGAAGTCTGTTGCAAACTTAGAAATATCGCACATCAAAGCACCTTCTGGAACTTCTTGCCATACATCATTGGAGGGTTTTTTGGTTTTTTCAAATGATTAGAAAGTTAAGATTCTGTATGCCAGATTTCATACTAGTGGGGAAAATTGTCTTTTATGGTTTTAGACTGCAATGGTAACTTCACTGTCCTATGTTTTGTAAGGTTTGTCAGCAATATCTTGATCCTGTTGTTGCTAACGTTTCAGTTTCTCCAGAAAGAATTACCCAGTATTTACTTGCTGATAAATCCTCTCAATTGACGGAATTAGTGACTGAGTACTTGGCTATAGTATTGCACAAGGGTTATCCTTTTCTAGGTAAAGCCAATGAATAATTGTCTGATTTTGTTTTTAGGCATTGTTTTCTAGATATTACTCTAATTATCCTTTTAGATTGTACTTTTTATCTGATTTTATTCATCTTAGACCTTGTTTGTATCTAATTCTAATGTACCCTCATATGCCATTAAATGTTTTGAATTTGAATTTGGCTGCAATGGTTGTTGTTCAGTCGCACAGTCGAGTCCGACTCTTCATGACCCCATGGACCAGATCACGCCAGGCCCTCTTGTCTTCCGCTGTCCTCTGAAGCTTGCTCAATTTCATGTTTGTTGCATCGATAACACTGTCTAACCATCTCATCCTTGCCGTCCCCTTCTTCTTTGACCTTCAATCTTTCCCAGCATCAGGGTCTTCTCCAGTGAGTGCTCCCTTCTCATTTGGTGGCCAAAGTATTTGAGCTTCAACTTCAGGATCTGGCCTTCCAGGGAACAGTCAGGGTTGATTTCTTTTAGGATTGACTGATTTGATCTCCTTGCAGTCCAGGGACTCTCAATAGTCTTCTCTAGCACCATAGTTCAAAAGAATCAGCCTTCCTTATAGTCCGACATTCGCAACCATACATTACTACTGGGAATACCATTGCTTTGACCATGCGGACTTTTGTTGGCTGCAATGGTAGAACCCTGAAAATGGACTTTGAAAACGGTTATATGGGAAATACATGCAACTCTAATCTAATGGACAGCCAATGTATGTATGATTTGGCTGGTCAAATTGCAATGGTTTTTGATCCTTTTCGAATTCAAGGAGATTCTAAAATTTAAAAAAAACTTTAAGTGTTAATGTATGTTTAAGAGAATAATTAAGGTAAGCTGTATTCCATAAACATGGGAATTGTAAGCTGCCATGTTAGTCACTTCTTTGAGCTATGTGAGTCACACATAACTTTTCACATGTCACCAGGCACTTCATGCTTGCTTTCAGCTGAGTGCAGCTACACTCTCCGTTGTTCTTAGGGCTCCGACTTCCTTCCTTTTTTGGTTGGGGGTGCAACGCTGACCACGATGTCAGTGCTATATACATGTTTGCTCATGGATACACAGGTTTTATGGGGTTAATTTTTAAATTGGAAATTTTAAAATAGAATCTCATTTGGGTGGATCATACCGCTATCCTACCACTCCACAGGGCAAGGTCTGAGACCTTCCTCAGGGCTAAGAAGCCACCTTCCAACTTCAGTGGGTCTTCCTTCAACAGAAGAGCCGCTTAAGTTGGAGGAAGGGTCTTGGAACATGACTGGATTCACCCCAGCATTTTGAGCTGCTTCGGGGCCTCCGATTAACATTCAGGATGCAAATCTAACAGTTTCCCAGGTCTTACTGTATAAGGAGCCATAATGGCTGAGAAAGCTACCCGTCTGTGCCACAGCCGTCAGTAACATTGTGTTCAGAAAGCCAGACTATGTGGTTTCGCCCCTTGTACCATCATATCTGTTTTATAGGGAGCATTTTACAGTCACGCATCATCTTAAGGACAAGTCATTTTTCTGCAATAAATGAGACATCTATATGTCTCCAAAGACAGAGACATTTTAATATGTGGCCATTTCACAGTTGTTTACCTCGTCTGTAATTCTTCAAGTTTTCGACTTCCTTATAAAACCAGCATTTTTTACGTTCTTTCCATTGTCCTTCATGAATAATGTGGCACAGGAATGAAGAAAGAATAAACACTTGTGCTGGTCTATTTTTTCCCCCTCTCAGTGGTATTTTAAACAGTTTGACAGTTGGCTCTACTAAATGTAGGGTGTTGTTTTTTTTCCTAAAGCCCAATTCTTAGCAGACATTTATCAGTGGCTGCTCCATGGCTCTCAAACTTGTCCAGTGATCCCAGTATAAAAGACAGGTGAGGATAGAGGGATCCGCTTTTTTCTAATAATTCTCTTTTTATGCTTAAGTGGTCATTTGGGGCAGAAAATATTAAGATGGAATGGGATATAACAACATGATTGGCAATCCTAGAATGGCATTGTGGGAGGGGGGGGGTCTGGTGATACACACCAGTCAGGCATGTTCTCTATCCCAGGGCTCAGCAGCCATTCTGGATCTGCAGAGAGCCTTTGGAATTCTGACACAGAGTGGTATCAGTTCTCCAGATTAGATTCTGCCACTCCACTACATGGGACTTACGCAGCCTGGGATCAACATATCTGAAGGACCGCCTCTTACCATATGTGCCTTGAAGAGCCTTGTGCTCACAGGATCAACATTTACTGGTTATCCCTGTCCCAAAGGACATCCACTGAGCCTCAACCAGGGCCAGGGCTTTTTCTGCCCTGGCTCTGGTCCAGTGGAATGGGTTCCCACTAGAGATCAGGGCCTTGCAGGACCGTCTACCATTCCGTGGGGCCTGCAAAATGGAACTGTTCCACCAGGCCTTCAGGTGAGGTGGTGGGCGTCCACCTCAGTTGGCCTCCCTGCTCTAGTTTCCAACCCACTGAAAGGGCCCATTGATTCCATCTTGTAGCCCCAACAGATTTATATGAAATTGTCACTACCTGTGCAATTTTATTGTCTATTGTTTTAAAGATTTTAATGTGGTTTTACTGTAATGAGTCTTGAACTCAGTTTTTTGTGATCCACCCTGAGCCTGCTTGGGGAGGGTGGAATAAAAACCTCTAAACAAACAAACGGGTGAAAGAATAAAACCGACCCTATGATCGTACCTGCCACTGGAATGACGTTCTTTTAATCTGCCCAGCTACTCAGATCTCCAGTGTCCAGTCAGAAGACCTGCTGGACAAGTGCCCCACCCACTTTCTAAAAACACTTGGTGGGCACCATGTTGGGGATCCCTGCTCTAACCTGCTCCATTGTCAAGGCCTCCATGTGTGTGTGTGTGTGTGTGTGTGTGTGAGAGAGAGAGAGAGAGAGAGAGAGAGAGAGAGAGAGAGAGAGAGAGAGAGAGAGAGAGAGAGAGAGAGAGAGAGAGAGAGAGAGAGAGAGAGAGAGAGAGAGAGAGAGAGAGAGAGAGAGATGATTTTAATACTGATTTTAATGTCTTTTGGTTGTTGTTTGCCACCTTGTGGGACTTAACTGAGTGGAAGAGTGGGATGCAACTCTTCTAAATGGAATAACATTCAATGACTGTCCTACTGTAGCAATGGCAGATGTTCAAAAAATGCTTTCTGTTTACTCCTGAGTTAAAATTTGGGTTCTGTACTATTCAAATACACGGATACCTCATCCTTGTGGACAATTTAAGCAGAGGTCCTAATGCACTCACTGGGGGTTGAGTCCCATTAAATACAGTGGGACTTAATGCTCTGCATATAGATTTAGGATGGCACTATTAGACACTCCATAATGTTTTGTGTCTCTGCAAGGTAAGAGCAAGTGAAGTAGCTGCAGAGCATATCACTAGTCATTTCCTGGGTGATGGGAGCTGTTGCTAGAATGGCCCCCAGATCCTTCCTGCACGTGTAATGTGTGTTTGACATCCCAGCGCGAGGAACTGCTGGCAGAGTGGTGCCCTCTTTCTTAAGGATGTACCAGCCCTGCAGCCTTCGTGTTCCATCTTTATACATTTATTTGCTGTTCAGGAAGTCTCAGGCTGGAGGGAACGTAGCATGGTATAGCCTGATCTCATCAGATCTCCGAAGTTAAGTGGGATTGGTACTTGGAAGGGAGACCTCCAAGGAAAACTCTGCAGAGGAAGGCAATGGCAAACCACCTCTGCCTCTCACTTGCCTTGAAAGCCCCCTTGCTGGGGTTGCCAGAAATAGGAGGAGGAGGAGGAGACTGGATTTATACCCTGCCCTTCACTACCCGAAGGAGTCTCAGAGCAGCTTACAATCCCTTTCCCTTCCCCTTCCCACAACAGACACCCTGTGAGGGAGGTAGGGCTGAGAGAGCTCTCTCGAGGACTGCCCTTGAGAGAACAGCTCTGAGAGAACTTGTAACTGACCAAAGGTCACACCAGCAGCTGCATGTGGAGGAGTGGGCAATCAAACGCAGTTCTCCTAGATTAGAGTCCGCACTCCTAACCACTACACCAACCAAGTCAGCTGTGACTTGACAACATTTTACACACACACACACGCATCTCAAGTTGCATTCAGACATCACAAGTAAACCCAGTTTCTTTGCCGTGAGCACAAACCTGGTTAAATAGCTGTACTTGTGGTCTCCCTCAGGTGACGACTGAAAACAGAAATCTTCAACCGATTCCAATTAACCTGAACATCCAAATGCAGGTTTCTGGACTGACTGGTGTTAGCCTCCTTTCCAATGATCAGGATTCTTACTCCCAAGTAAGAATCCTGATTAGTGGAAATGAAGCTAAGCCCACTTGGTCCAGGAGCTCTCATCTAGGTGACAAAAACAACTGGAGTTAGCTGAAGGCTTCCATCTTCAGTCTCTATATGCTGCTGCTGAGCCAAGAAGAGGCGGGAAGGGGAAGTGTGATTAAGTATGTGCCCATCATGAGCACACTGAAGTTTCTGACATCATATAGGACTTCAGTATTGGTGGCTGTTGAGATCTGTCTTGAACTTATCCCAAAAATGTGAAATAATGGAAGTGCCCAAGTAAAGTTAAAAGATATAGGATATGCTGAGGATCCAGTTTACGTGTGTGTGGATGTCAAGACGACTTCCTAGACAGAGAGTTATATCCATTTGGTAGTACTAAAACTTGCTGTGCCGATGTGATAGACTCACGTGGTCCTGCGGGGTTGGAACCAGCGATCTTTTCACTCACTCGTCCAGTTCTACTCTAGTTCTTATCCCATGTGGCTTTTGTAAATTCACATCCCATGATTCCCCAGACTAACCTTTTGTTGGTGGTCAAAGGGGTCCCCTCCTTCCAGCAGCAAAAAGAGCTGGTTGGGTCCAACCCACCAACCTTGTGATCTAGCTTCAGAGTACCTGATTAGGGAATCTTAATCTGATGCCCTTTTAATCTGATGCACTAGCATAATATTATAGGAATAAGAGTATATTATTATTAAACAATTTAACTCATATGCTCCACCTCCAACTAGCTGTGCTAGCCCAGCAAGGTGTAAGCCCAGGTTCTAGCCCAGGTTCTAGCTCAGCAAGGTTCTAGCCCAGGTAGGGAGCCCTGTTCTGTGCAGAGGTTGACCGCGGGGCACCCAACAGTGCACGGGAGAACTGGTGGATAGGCTAATTCTGAATCCATAGGTAGAACAGCTCTGCCTAATTTGCTTGGTTTAACAAAGGGGGGGGGAATCGAAAGCAACTTGTTTAAATCTAATTTCTGTTGATGCTTAGCCATTATTACATCCTCTTGGAATTTGGTTTACAGTCTCTCGTTTGGGTCCCGAACTGTATGTGTCATAAATGACTTCACTACAGCTGCTTCCAGCATTAGGCTCAGCGATGTTAATTAAAAGAACTTTAAAATAGATTTCTTACATCATTTGTTGTAAAAGGGAACGCTTATTAGTAAAGAATTGTTCCATGACAGGCAGTGCAAAAGGAAGGCCTTTAAAAAAAGAGAGAGAGAGAGAGAGGGAGAAGGTTTAAAAAAAAAAAGAGGGCAGACTAATCAATATCTTTAAAGTATCGCCATTTAAATGTATGTGATTGCCCTTTTAATTTTCTATATAAAGTATAATCCACTTCCATTTTAGGGATTTTGACAGTCATTTTCTAGCACTTGTTCCTGAAAAGAGGATTTCTTTAATCTGAACAGTGTTTCTGCTCTAAACAGAAAGAGGGCCTGATTCATCGTAAACAAACAGCTCTGGTGGTTTACACCTAGACCCTTGCTGCACGCTCAATCTACTCCTGAATTTCTTGGGAGTCAATCCACAAGCATTGGGATCAGTTTGGGCACGGTTGTTCCGCACATCTGCACTCCCTGTGCATTTTCACAGTTGCAGGGTCAGTTTATTTTCTTCTGCACATGCCTTAAATAATGTGGATTTTCAAGAGCGGATGCTAAAATATCAGTATATTGATATAGCGTAATGATAGTTTTAGTGAATTTTCTGAATTCCCGGCTTTCTTTTTTTTTTTTAAGTAAGTTTTCACTTCTTTTCCTCACAGAGATATGCTCTTTTTGTTATATCTCCATGCGGGAAGCATCTAGAGGCTTATAGATTGATATTTTAGGGCCTTTTTAAAAAATAGGGGGGAGTGCTGTAATGCCACCGAAAATGGCAACAATGGCAACAGTACCCCCTCCCCTGAAAATCCTCATGTTAAGGCACATGCAGGAAAAAAATAAACTGACTCCACAACTGTGAAAATGCAAACATGAGGAAAGACGTGAAGAACAGCCATGCCCAGACTGATTCCAATTCTTGTGGACTGACTTCCCAGAAAATCTGGAGTAAGTCGAGCATGTAGAAAAAGATCGAGGTTTATGTAACCAGAGCTGACTATGTACCAAAAATCTGAAACCACTTGTCTTTAGGGTGAGGGTTGGGAGAGAGAGTGTCTTGACAATGGTGACAGTCCAATCACCGAAAAGTGGTCTGGAGGTGGGTCAGGTGGGTGGGAGAAACAACAGAAACATTACTCAGGAGGAAAAGGGCAACTCAAAATTGGCTTCCAGAAAACGTTTGGGGTAAAAATGGTCCCAAAAGAACCAGGGGAAAAAACTATGGAATATCTCCCCCCCCAAAAAAAAACCAAATTAAAAAACAAATAAACATGAAGTGAAAAACGTACAAGAATGTGTGCAGAAACTGCGAAATAAACTGAAGTTCTATGGGGCCAGAAGCGATGGGGGGGGAACCCTAGACTGTTTGCCGCCAACAATGATAATCTTTACAATTCACCTGACAGGCGAGGTGCTCTTTTAATGTGCTTCAAAATGACAGAGATTGCCGGGGAGTGGTTCACACTGACCCAAAGTGGCTCTTTTGACCCGATCTTGTTTTTTTCTGTGCTCTGTAATGGAGTGTTGCAAATCCTGGCCAGGGAAAACTGGACCTTCTGGCCCTCTGTCATGATCTGGCCTGTGCCAGTACGGCCTAGCCAGCCTAAGAGGCCTGGGTGGCCGTAGGAGGCAGCTAGGCCTACAACTCCCAGAAGGCATTGGGAGAGTCAGAGAGAAGATTCTAAAGAGACCGTTGGAGTCGGTTGGGAAGACAGTCTGGGAGGAGACTGTGATAGTCTGAGGAGAGAAGGAATCTGAGCTGTTCGCTGAGGGAAAAGGGGGTCTTTCGTCTCTCTCTGCGGCCTGATCTTAGTGAGAAGATAGGCTGGGCTGTGAAGAGGAAGATCCCTTCGTCCTTCGTCTCTCTGCAACCTGATCTCAGTGAGAAGACAGGTTGGTCTGCGAGGAAAGGATCCCTCAGCGTGAGTGTTAGGCAGGCTGGGGGGCCTGGAAGTAAAACAGTTAGGAGTAACGGGTAGCTGCGTTAGGTTATGTTTATTTTTCCTTTCACACTGTTATACCCTTTTTAAGCACCTTGCCGTGTCTTGTTTTTCCCTGCCCCACTGTTGTTTTAATAAACCCTTTTTGTGTAATTATTTTCTCTGCCTGGGTCAATCACGCCTGTGTGTTCTCGGCTGAAAAGGGGCATGTTGGATGGGCCTGGGAGGGTACTCTGGGCCTTCTCAGGGGACCTGAAGTCCAGAGTGGTGGAAGCAAAACCCAAAGACCCCTCTGGGGTCATGACACCTTCTTTTGTAACATTCCCCTCCCCCCTAAAACACATACTGTGATTTTTTATACTGTTTTAGCTTTGAGTGTTTATATGTCTTTGCCAACTGGTTGTAACACTTTTTGCAGTTAACAAAGTGGGTTCAAGAAAACAGATTCCTTTAAAAAAAAATGCTAGTCTTTAAGGTGCCACAAAATCCTGTGCTAGTGTTGCTAATGCCTTTAATATTCTTTTATGTGTAACCCAATTGAAGAAGAAAGAGAAGAGACTGGATTTATACCCCATCTTTCATCACCTGAAGGAGTCTCAGAGTAGCTTGCAATCTCCTTTCCCTTCCCCTCCCCACAACAGACACCCTGTGAGGTAGGTGAGGCTGAGAGAGCTCTCCCGAAAACTGCCCTTGAGAGAACAGCTCTGAAAAAAATTGACTGACCCAAGGTCACACCAGCAGCTGCATATGGAGGAGTGGGGAATCAAACCCAGTCCTCTCAGATTAGAGTCTGTGCTCTTAACCACTACACCAAACTGGTGTTCATATGTCATCAGGTGCTCTACATGGGCCTACTCATGTGATGACAACATCTGGATCCAGGTTGTGACACTGAGACACTGATGTGGTTTCTATCGCCCAGCGTTGAGAAGGATGTACAATGGAGTGTCATAGGCATCAGTGGATATTTCCTGAAGTGTTACTAATAAATATTTGATCATAATATAAAGCGAATGTGCCAGCCTCCCGGTGGGGCCTGGGGATCTCCCAAAATTACAACTGATTTCCAGACTACAGAGTTCAGTCCCCCTGGAGAAATGGTTTCTTTGCAGTGTGGACTCTATAATGTTATATTAACCAGTTTGCCAGTTTGGTGTAGTGGCTCTAATCTTGGAGAACCAGGTTTGATTTCCCACTCCTCCACTTGCACCTGGCTGGATGGCCTTGGGCAAGCCATAGTTCTGACAAGAGCTGTCCTTGAAAAAGAGCAGTTTCTGTCAAGAGCTCTCTCGGCCCCACCTACCTCACAGGGTGTCTGTTGTGGGGAGGGGGAGGGAGGGAAGTTTGTAAGCCGCTCTGAGACTCCTTTGGGTAGTGAAGGGTGAGGTATAAATCCAATCTCTTCTTCTTCATCATCATCATCATCATGTTGGGGACCCTGCCCTCCCCAGGCTCCACACCCAAATTTCCAGGAAGTTCCCAACCCAGAGCTGGCAACCTTAGCTGGAGAAAGTCAGGTGATGCACTTGAGCAACAGCGCCTGGAGGGCATGTTCTTGTGCACCTCTGAAGTTCGGCCAGCATTCTTAGGCCAGTTACTCTCTATAGGTGCACATCGCAGAAGGAGATGGTGTGATGAGCCACAAGTTTCTCTGTGCCCAGACCGTTCTGTGACAGCACCAGGCTGATAGGGGTTAAATGCACTTTGAGGAGTGAGAGAAGTGACAGATGCCTTAACTCTCCACTTTCACCTCAACTCTCCACTTAGGAATTAGGTGCTGATTTGTTCTAATTGTACACACCTGGTAATGATCAATAGGTTAAGGGAGTTTCTTGTTCCTTTTGGGAACTTCAGCTCAGACCAGGACAGTGCTGAGTATATTGGATGACACCCAGGAATTGACCTGCTGCTAGGGTTGTCAGGTCCTTACCTCTCACTGGCAGGGGACTTTGGGGGGTGTTCCAGGAGAGGGCAGGGACTCCCCAACATAATGACATCATCACGTTGGGGACACAGCCCCTTGGAAGGCGCTGAGGGTGCCTGCTCGCAAGAAATCATTTAAAGGGAAGCTGAACTCCCGCACCTGAACTCCAAGTGGTAAATTTCTTTCAATAGTTCCCTTGAAATGGTTCCCTTTAGATGGTTTCTTGTGAGCAGGGCCTGCCTGCATGGCAGCCCCTCTCCCTTCCTTCCTGAGAATTTAAACAGCCCTCCTGCTGATTGGTGGGCCACATGCTCCCATCGATTAGCTGGAGGGCCCTTTAAATCACACAGGAGAGGAGGGAGAGGGGTGGCCTTTGGTGGTCGCTGTTGGGGGCAGGGCTTATGTCACTGGCTAGCTGGCTGGCGGCAAGCAGGAGCCCTCAAAATCGGGGATCCCCTGAGTCTACCTGGGGATTGGCAGACCTCTCTATTGCTGTTTGGGGTTCCTGCAACTGAAAGGGACTCAGGTATAGAACTTTATTATTCCCTGTTTGTACTGGTGAGTTGTGAAGAATAAAGCTGTTTCCTTTCCACCACTGGTGTACTCATTGCTTTTGAAATCCCTAGAAGAAAAAGAACTGTTTGCCTGTTGGTGACACACTCTCTTCCTCTGGTATGAAACAACTTGCCAGGTGTAGAAAATATGAGTAGAAAAGCCTTTTTAAGTATGCCCTCCTGAACCCCTTGGAGAAAGGACAGAATACAAACACGATGAATGTGGGATGTGTCTTACACAGAGAGACACTGGAACACATGTTTGCACCATTTTGTAAACTGCCTTTTTAAGCTCCCTGTTTATGATGTGTGCTGGAACATTGATACAGAGATGTTTGTGTGTGTGTGTGTGTTTGAGAGAGAGAGAGAGAGAACTGCTGTCAAGTCACAGCCGACTTATGGCGATCTCAGAGGGTTTTCAAGGCAAGGGACTAAAAGAGGTGGTTTCCCATTGCCTGCCCCTGCATTGCAACCCTGGAATTCCTCGGCGGTCTCCCTTCCAAGTATTAACCAAGGCCGACAATGCTTAGCTTCTGAGATCTGATGAGATCAGGCTAGCCTGGCCATCCAGACCAGGATGAGAGTGGTGTATGCCACCCCAGAATTGGTTAGGAATATTTATCCCTCTTTTTCCTGTCACCCTTAGATTGAGCCAATTTGGATCTTAGAGTAGTACAAGTTCTTTAGAGGCTGTGCAGCGGAGTTATCCCTCCTGTCAACTGATGAGACCCAATAAAGGCCTGGAGATGCATTGCGACCCAGCGGTGGGGTGGCTTCCTCCCCAGCGGTGGGCATCGCTTCCTCCGTACTCTAAAGCAATTGGCCGCAGTCCCTCCTGTACAATCCAGAGAAGCAAATAACCATGCAGATGTGCTAAATTTGTCTATGCTTTTCTCTCTAGTCAGGCTTCCTGTGGCACAGCCAACAATTCATAAGAACATTGGATTGCTTGCAATGAATTCTTGTACGTCTGTTTTATATTCAGTATGTGCTATTCACTTCAGGTTTCAGATGGGTTTTTTTACCACCACGGAGCATAAATTGTGGTGCATGACAGCTTTTTAATCTGCTATTAAATGCTCACAAACTCCTGAGCAGTTTGCTTTATACCAACAATAATCTGTCCATGTTCATACCTACATCAGAGTCTTAATACTGTACACTTGACTAATGTAACTGGAACACTGTTCTAGTTTAGGGAATCCAAGGCCCGAGGTGTTTGCAAATGAATATCTGAGTAAAGCAACTAAGATGCAAAGCTAAAAATGGCCCACATAATCTATGCTGCAGCAGAAATTTGTCCCAAGGAACTGAGATCCCATTGATCTTTGGAGAACACACAGGTAGCATGTCTAGGCTGGCTTCTGCAATGGTTTGGGAAGTTGCCACCTGTCTCAGGAGTGACTCCAGAACACCCGCCTTCCCCAAAATCTCATTTTGTAAGATTCAGTCTTGATTTTTGTTTTTGCATTGCCAATTTCAAATGTGATGGGATGGGTTAGGTGATGTGTAAGGACAGTGAGAACAAATAGGTTTACCTTTAGAAAGAATATTGTTGTGTGAGAGGGCTGGAATCCAAGTCTTATGAAGAAAGGCTGAAAGGCTGGGAAAGAGAGGGCTTAGAGGGGACATGATTGCAGTCTTCAAATATTTGAAGGGCTGTCATGTAGAAGATGGAGCAGATCTATTCTCTCTTGCTCCAGATTGCAAAACTAGATCTAATGGGTGGATATTACAAGGGAGTTGATACTGGCTAAATATCAGGAGAAACGTCCGAACCGAGTGGTTAAGCAGTGGAACAGACTGCCTCGGGAGGTGGTGGATGCTCCTTCGCAAGACGTTTTCAAACGGAGGCTCGATGACCATCTTTTGGGTATGTTGTAGGGCTCTCTTTCAGCTGTGCTCCTGCAGAGTGCAGGGGGTTGGACTAGATGAATTGCAAGGTCCCTTCCAACTCTAACATTCTATGTACCTGATCCTAAACACATCTAGTTTGATTTCAGGACTTCTTTATACACTGAAGTTTTTAAGGTTTATATCTAAGATGGTGCAAACGCATCCCTAAAAATGTAATGTAAACCTAACTAGTTCAGCTTGGCAAATGAGTTTCGTGGGGATCTGTAAACTCAAATGGGCTGCAGTTCCCTATGGAGTATATCACTAGAGGCAAATGTGGTTTGTTGCTCAGTCATATATAAAATGGCTCTCAGTGGAGCTTAATTCCAAATAGATGTGTTTTGGATCACAACCTATATGTCTGTGTGGGAATTCTTTGCATTTCAGCATGTTTGTCCCTTTCAGGAACAGGAAATGTTTGAATAGTTCCTGGTGGGGTGGTTCCGTTCATTCACAGTTGCAAAGTAGACAGATTATGAGACAGGAAAGGCCATGTCCTCTGCTCTATAGCATCTCTATGTCAGGCTAAAGTGCATTCTGTGGCCAGTACAAATGGAACAGATTGCATAATTTCTCATATTTATGTAGTCTTGCCATTTTCACTACTTTGCATTCTGGGATATTGGAAATTTTACTCAGCAACCTTTATTGTTTCTGAGAGTTCACTGGGCATTTCTCACATACTTTCAAATATATCTGTATAACCATAAGGCTCAAAAACGATTTAAAAAAAATTGAATTAAACTTTCAAAGTGTGCACATGAGTGGTATTTCCTTCTGATGGCACCCTCTTGAATGTCATGGGTCATGGGCCCCAATCATCGGCGGAGCACTTTGAGGAAGGTGATGTTTTATGGAGTACTGAAAACTCTGTGTATGGATGGCACACTCGTGCATGGTGCCTTGGGTTCCACCAAGCTTTTTTTTTTTTAATGATAAATATGTCCAAAGATATTCAGAATGATACTTTATTACAGCCAGATAGCTTTGGGAGTCTTGACAGTGAATTTGAGTTTGCCCTCTACATAATTTGTGAAATATCCCTGAAATACAGTAATGCCATATATTTATAAATACTAAAAATGAGAAAATGAAACCTGTTCACTGTTAACTGATGTGATATTCTTGCCTTTTACATCAGCAAGTTGGAAAATAGCATGAAGTTTCTTTCTTCTGGAAACAGCATGGAGTTACTGTCTTCTGAAATGGAGATACTTCCTTCTGAAAAGTTTCTTCTTCTGACAGTAATTCCAGATGGGTATCCAAGTTAGTCTGTAGCAGCAAAATTAAAACATGAGTCCAATGGCCCCTTAAAGATTAACAACATTATTTCACACACTTGTTTTCGTGAGTCAGAGCTCGCCTACATCTGATGAATTGAGTTTTTACTCCCAGAAATTTTGGCTGGAATAAATTTTGTTGATCTTTTGTTGATTACCAATGGTCTGTGCTGCAAAAAAAATGGAAAACTACCAGTCTAAAGTGATACATCTGCTGGACTTAGGTGTGCATTTCATCCCAAGACAATAGCACTTTTCCAGAGAAGCAGCACAGACCTCTTTTGGATGGCCTGCGATGCAAGAATGGCTGCTGTTGTAGTATAATAGCTGGAGTTCATTCCGCTGTTTATTTGGATTGCTGGTTCCCCCTGGCCATTGGCAGGAGATTGGGGGGTAGGGTTGCCAGATCCAGCTTGGGAAACTCCTGGAGATTAGGGGATGGAGCCTGGGGAGGACAGGGACCTCAGTGGGGTACAATGCCAGAGAGTCCACCCTCCAAAGCATCCATTTTCTCCAACAGGGGAATTGATCTCCATAGTCTGGAGATGAGCCGTAATTCAGAGAGATCCCCAGGTCCCACCTGGAAGCTGGCATCCCTACTTGGTGTTTAGAAATTCAGTGTAGTTTTGAGTCTATAGTTGCTGAGCAGCCTAAACTCTTCTGTTCTGAAAGAGAGGAGGTAGAATACACAGACACTTCCATATATGGAAGGGCTTGTGTTTGATAGCAAGGAAACGGGCCTCTAAAAACATCCCTGAACATGGTCCCAGCTTCCTGTGTTGGGTTCCAGACTGCAGAGAAAGAGAGCCAAGAAACCCATTTCCCCACCCGTGATGTGCTCTCTGTGCTCCATTCCTCAAATGCTGGGTCACAACAAGCTTTGTTTTCCTTCCTCCTTTGTACAGAGGCTCTGGTTCTGCTCAAGGGCATCAGGCTGTTGATTCTGGACCATTGGCTACTCTGCCCTGGCATGCCCAGTGTGGCTTAATTGTGTCGGGTTGCTGGGAGTGTTCCCACCTAAGGGGGCCCTCAATAAAGCAAATGTTGATTTTGGAAGAGTCTCTCTTTTTTTAAGAAAAAAAAAAGTTCTGTTCCTTCCCAGTGCCAGAACTGCTGTAAATAGGATTCTTATGTTCTCTCATTAATATCTATCAGTTTGGGAGCCTGGAGTGAAGTTGGGCATTGGTGAGATTCAGAGGAGTCAACCCACTGCTGGTGGTTGTGTACCACTTAGAATGAGGTCAGGGATTGGAGGCAGAGCAGACCTTTATGGGTGGCCTCTGACAGCTGATTCACTGCCTTCATTCTACACTCAGTCGACCAACTTACTACCATAAATCATATAGCTGTGATTTTCTTCCTGAAGTAACTTGTTTGCTTTATTTATTTGGAAAAATCCAGTAACTGGCCTCTCTCTACAGCTTGCCCAATCGGAGCTTACTCAAAGAATGTTTGGTCTTCAACAGCATGTGGTTTTCCTCCAGTGACTTATGAACCACACTCTGAAGAGAGACGTGCTGGTACTGAAGTGTGGTGAATATGCACTTTTAGATAAGCCATCTCTACCTCGAAAATAATCCTCTTCATTGAGAAAAGCAAGACCACAGGGGATGAGGTCCCTTTGCTTCGTCTCTCTCCTGGTCCCTCGCTTCTCGTTCGTAAGCCCACGCTTTTAAGTAGCTGGGAATCAGCTAGCTTAGGACAGAAAAAAATATTTTTAGTGTTTTGTACAGCTTATCCACAGCCTACTAAGTCAAGTGGTTTCTATGTAAAGAAACATCTGTTTACTGTACCTTCTGAAAAAGACAAAATCCATTTTGACACCAAATAACTTAAATTTGTTTGAACCTGGTGTTAAAATGGCCTGGGAAGACAAAAAGAGTATTTGCAAAACATATGAAAACTTGAAGCTACCTTACACTTAGAAGCTTGGTCCATCAAGGTCATTATTATCTCTGCTGACCAGCAATTAGCAGCTCCATCTTAGCCCGACCGGAAGCCACTTACCACCTGATCCTTTTAACCAGAGACACAGAGGTTTTTTTGTTTTGTTTTTCGGAACAATTTTTTATTAAGTTTTTAAGCTGCACAAGGATAGGGAAGGGGGAAGGGGCAGGGGAAAGAACAAAAGTATTGATGTTTTGCATGTAACTTTAGTCTACTTGTCATTTCATGTTGTATGCCAATAAGCTGTGAGATTTAAAAAACCGTAAAAGCTTTTTAATATTATAATATTAGAAAGTTCATATCTTTATATTTCTTTCTTATCCAATTATAAAATGGCGTCCATACTCCAATGAAGTCTTCTTCCATTTGCCCTTTTAACATTGAAGTCAATTTGTCCATTTCCCCACTTTCCATAGTCTTCGTTCCTAGATCATGTTCAGAAGGTGTGGATGGAAGTTTCAAATAAGTTGCAAACAAGATTCTAGCTGCACTTACTACATGAATATCTTTGATTTTTGTCAAAGTTCTCTGGTATACAATTCAATAAAAACAATTCTGGTCGAAAAGGTACTGAGACCTGCAAAACTGACTGTATAAAGGTATGTAAAGGTAAAGGTTCCCTTGCTCGAAAGCCAGTCGAGTCCGACTCTAGGGTTGCGGTGCTCATCTCCGTTTCAAAGCCGAAGAGCCAGCGCTGTCCGAAGACATTTCCGTGGTCATGTGGCCGGCATGACTAAACACCAAGGCGCACGAAACGCTGTTACCTTCCCACCGAAGTGGTACCTATTTATCTACTTGCAATGTCTTGCTTTCGAACTGCTAGGTTGGCAGGAGCTGGAACTAGAGACGGCAGCTCACTTCGTCTTGCAGCACCCGGGTCTCGAACTGCTGAACTACCGACCTTCCACAGCCTGCAGTTCAGTACAAGATCAGAAAACATGGAGAGAGCTGGCACACAGAATCACCAAGAGTAAAACACAACTGAATGGCTAACAACAACAAACTTGCATGGACTTGATGAAGTGGGCTGTAGTCTATACCTCACTTTATTGCAGGATAGATGTTGTTAGATCCCCCAAGCATGAGAATAGATCCACGTTCAAAAGTAAAGCAAGATTTATTTCAAAGACATGGTTGATCACGAACACACAGGAATTGATTGGAATGACGTTAGTCAGCAGTACAGGTATAATAAAGGAATTTTGAACAAGGTTTGGACCAATGGTCCCACTTCCCGCTGGATACGGGGAGATTAGAAAGGGCGCGAAGTTACATGAGAAAGTAACGCCCGGTTTCCTAAACACAAGTTCCTTTCACACGGGTAAAGCTAAACAAGCATGAGCTAACTCCCACTTCTCACCAGATGGCGCCCTTGGTTACAGCAGTTGCCTAAGAGGAGGAAAAGTACGAGAGCAAAACAGGGGGGGGGGAAAGGGAAGGGACGTGAGATGTCCCAGCAGAGAGATGGCAGCTCGCTGACATACTGCCCACCTGAAAATACACATTAACCACCCCCTCCTGGCCCCGGCGGGAGACCTCCCGGATTCCCCGGGAGACCTCCCGGCTTGTCCGGGAACTTCTTGTGAAAGCGCCGAATCAAATAAGGGGCCGGATATCCCCTACTTCCACCCATTCGCGGTGCTGGGGTCCGAAATCTACCCATTCAATCAGATACCACAGTTTACCACGCTTCCACCTAGAGTCCAAGATGTCCGAAATCTCAAAATGCTCATCACCTTCAATCAAAACGGGTGGAGGTTGCACATGAGATGCACGCCATTTACATTGGCCAGTATCCTTCTTCAACAAACTCATATGAAATACAGGGTGCAAAGAACGAAGATTTTTAGGTAGTTCAACCTCATTCAATCAAAACGGGTGGAGGTTGCACCTGAGATGCACGCCATTTACATTGGCCAGTATCCTTTTTCAACAAACTCATATGAAAGACAGGGTGCAAAGAACGAAGATTTTTAGGTAGTTCAACCTCGACAGCTACCCCATTAAGAATTTTGCGAACCTTGA